>NC_060879.1:37053393-37353719 GCF_021901495.1 Neodiprion virginianus
GGTTGGATTACGATGACAATTACGTAAGCTTAACCGATCGATAGATTTACACAGAGATTCTCCGCACTTACAGAGAAATTTGATGATCTGCACTTGCGTAATTCGCAATAATTGCGACGGACGTGCGAAATATATATATATGTATATATATATATACATATATGTATATGTATAAATGACGGACAATATTTGTTTATGTAACGATGTCCGTGTTTGCATTCGGTAACAAATTAACAATCGTTTCGCTGATGTCACACGATTATGAAGTGTAAATTATCAACTGACGTTGTACCCTTCGCAGAACACTCGCGTAACAGCTACTGTAGGGATGGTGGTTCGGTAACGAAATTATCAAAAGGTATAAGAGGAGAAGCATTGCGTAGGCCTATTTTCCTGCGAATTGATAAATATTTCGTACTTAGGTACAAGGATTACGCAATCGCATTATATACGCACCGAGAAAGTCTGGTGTGTATGAGGCATTCCGACCCAAACTGACCTAGCTCTGACTTTCACCATCGGCAATTTTTTATTTTAATTCTAAGGATCATGTATTTAAAAAAAAAAACATTTCTTACCGAGATGTAAATTTTTTGCCCCAGGGGTTTGATTTTATTCCTCAATAATTTGATAGACTCAATAGATCGGCGCTAAATTTTTTCTCACACATTCTTTGGTTTAGAAACTAAAAGCGAGACAAACAATTGAAAAGTCTTGTGAAAAATTTCATTAAATATGAATTTGCATTTTTTTAAATTACATTCAATTCGGGTTTTTTCACTTCTCGTGTTATTTTTCATTATGGCTACTCGTACTTTTTTTTTTTTATTTATTTTTTTTTTTTCCTCTGTTACTATAGCGATATAGCTAATTATTTTAGCAGTGATTGATCAATCTCAACGCCTTATTTTTTAACTGATAAAATTCAGTTAACCGAACGAACAAATTTAAAGTTACAGTAACTAGAAAATTTAGTATCGACAACTGTGATCACATTGAATAGTTACTCGTAACCACATTTTCTTATATAACTTCAATAATTTTCGAACCGTTATTTCAACGACGCTCATTTTACTAGAATTTTCTAGTAACCATGAGAAATGAAATTTTTCACAGTGTGTGCATTCGGTTCCCGTGTACACTGGTGGTAGATCTGTGATAATCTGCATCAGGGGAAATTATGTTTGAATATAAGGTACACGACGTGTTCATCATTTTCGTATCGTTAGGTCACCTCGTAGTGCACCAAAGGTTGCGTAGTAATCCTACCCTAACCGACCGAGCAAACTCACTCTTTTTCTTCCCATATTACATAAACAAACGAACGGAAATTTGAGAATAGTCAACAAACCGCATATTTTTGTTTCACGATTTTTGGGATGTGAGTATTTTTTCTGACTTTCGCTTTTACAAAAGAGCGATGCACAGTCGAAATTTGAAACCTTTCCGCTCGTTTGTTTATGTAATACAGGACGAAAAAAAAGGTGAGTTTTCTCGGTCGGTAAGGGTAGGACTACTGCATGACTTTAAACGGGTCCATTCGAATAGCCGTGCAGCCACCTCGGATATCCTCTATTCTCTCAGATATGTGTCACTGCACGTTCAGTAATGTAATATTTTTATTTTATTACATACCGTTATCGTAGCGTGGCTATAAAAATATTACCCACTCGATGCCCCGAGGTATTTACATTTTTTTTTCCCATCGATATAACGTACGAGCGCAATTTTTATTTACTTTTTTTTTTTTAGTCTTTCGAACAAAAATTCCTCACGTTTTACGTGAAAATATACAATTATTTTATGTATTTTCAATTTTATTGAGACAATGAGAAAACACGATTAATACTGTATCATATAAATTAAACATTTTTATATTGAGCCTGAAGTTGAGCATTTTGTGCTTTTGAATAGCTTGACTTAAATTTCATTCACTGTAAATTACATTATTGTTAAAGATCGATCGGTCGAAATTCCGAGTCGATAAAATAACGTGGAAGCAATATTTTTCCAGAGCGTTATAACCGTCAAGAAATATTGATTATTCAAAGTAACGTTCCAACACTGCGCTTCCATTGAACCAAAGTTAATCAACCATTGGTCCGTTTGAAACGATAATTCAACTGCACGACTTCAGTGATTATGACGTACCTACAATCCTTTTGAATTTTAACAATACAATCAATTTTTTCTTCAATTAAATTTGCTGCTATTTTTTTTTTTTTATTAACTGCCGGATCTACATTCATATTATCAATGATTAACGTCGTTGCGTTAATTTTTCTGATTCCGTGTAATCGATAAGCGAGAATCTCGCACTCATGTATATCCATGACACGTTATTACAGACCTCGCTCGCTTGTTATACGTTCATGGCAGCGAGTTTCGTACAGTTTAATGCTTTAATGCAGTGCTGGCCCTACTCGGGCCAGTTATCGCCTCTTCATAGCTATGCTAGGAGGGTGTTCGTTGCACAAGTACGAGTGACGTAAACCGGACCTTCCGGACTAATTTTCAAGTTTCAGTACTATCAAACCAATATGCGTGCTTGAGATGACATTTTGAATCGGAAAAAAAACACCAAACGACATGAAATTGCTGTGCGTAGTGTTTCAAATCTGTCAGCACTTAGCCGATTGTTCTGTGGTATTTTTTGACGAAATTTATTGTCATAAAATCACAATACGTTATACTTACGTGCATGTGTAAACGTGATTTGTAGCATTATATGGAAAAAATTTTACGGGCAGATTCGGTCTTCGTCACATGCACAGAGACAGTGTTTATTCTGTATGTTGTGAAGCAAATTTTAGCAGACGACGGATCGTGCAGTCGATAGCAATTCACTCTGTATAGTATTAAATAAACTGCTGCATAAATTTCTCCAAATCAACACATACAACCAACTTATCACGTCCTTAAAAATTGATAAGAGATTCCAATTATTGTCCTGGAATTTGTCGGTTAATCGTTTCTGAAACTCTTGGATCAATAGTCCTGGAATCTAAATTCTCAATTGCAGCAGACGCTCTGTAAATTCCTCGTTTGTTACACACGTTACATAAATGTATACGTGTATGAGATTTAACGGCGCATAAACATTGTTCATATTTTATAATTTTCCACATGCTTCTCTGTTCTCCATATTGCTAGAATGCCTCGTAGGGTCCGTACGAGCCCGAATATCCCCCGGCAACATTACAAGGGGACGAGTAATTTAGTTTATTTATTATATACCTTGCCTAGTTGCGTGTCTGAGGTAATTGCAACGTCACGCGAATGATGATACTGACAATGAATTCGTCGCCGCACATATCCAACGTAAGTTATTAGTAATAATAACACGAGTTACGTTATTACACATGTAACAGTTGGAGACAATTTAATTGCCGCCAGGAAAAACGATTCGTATAAACGTCATCGCGTCGCTGCGATTACGATATGAAAGTAATAATAATAACAAGAACAAGAGTAATTGCCAGACAACTTTTGAGCAATTTTTCTTCTTCTTTTTCATCTCCTATAATCCTACACTCTTTACGCCTGGGATGTTTCGCGATTCGCGAATTAAAATTGTTTTTTTCTCTTTTCTTCGTCTCTTCTTCTTTCTTTCTTTCTTTCTTTCTTTCTTTCTTTTTGTTGCTAAGTTGGCACGTATATACATACACACTAGGCACTCGTGATTACACGTACACAAAATACTAGCCTCCGGTGGTGCTTTTGCCGCAGAAACGGTTGGCGTGTAATAACACAGAGCATAAACGCGAGATGAAATGTGAATTACATTTTACGTTTCGCGTATTATTGTTTTTGTTAGACAAAATTGATAATTGAGGCACGTGTGTGATCACATTGTGTGGATTGGTGTACGTGTAACTCGAGTCGCGTTGTATTAGATACGTATGGGAGATTACATGGAAAATTAGCAGCCCAAGTACCTCACCTCTCACTTCGATTCTGATCATATTTTAGTATAATGTTCTTACCAACCTAAAAGGGTCTCGGGAATTTTTTTAAATTTTCTCTTCAGCCACTGGTGAAATTTATACAAAATTGAAAAACCAATTACGGAAACGTTATTTGTTTTTTAAATCTCAATAAGTTTACACCGATTTTATGATTCAAAATGTGATTTTTGAACAACATACGATAATCGAATGTCAATATTTACGGTTTTTCCATGTCGGAATTGTTTTTGGTTTTTTATTTTTCATATGCCTCGATCTAAATAAATTGCAGAATCACATTATTTTCATGATTCCATGATCTACTTTGATCCAGGAATATTAAAAAATAAGGAAACAAAAAGAAAACAATTCACGAGATATTTTCGGAGCAGTGCGAACATCATACTGAAAAATGATTGAAATCAAAGAGAATGAGGTACATGAGCTACTAATTTGACGTGGAATGCTCCATATATAGTATAGTGTTATTTGTAAGTTGTAACTAAGTAGACACGTCGTTGGATTCATGGGGATTATTTGACACTTTGATAAAACGGATAGAAAAAGTGGACGAAAGAAGCATGCATGTATAATTGCATATTTTAATTTCGGTTGTGCAATTGTTGAAATTTCATTATTGTTGATTAATTCCCAGTCGAATATTAAAGTTTCATAGATAAATAAATAAACCGAACGAATTCGTGTAATATAGAACGTTTATCTCGTCTCGTGACGCGCATAATTTTCATTTTGTTTTTCTCCATTCCTTTTTTTGGCGAGGCGATTCTTATCGTCGAAGAGAATTGCGCTAGAGATACTCGAGAGAGGTTTGCGAATGGGCTCGTCGTCGTTCTACGCACGCGAAGAAGTGCTGACCGAGTGTCCGTACCCTCCATAATCGTATATCATAGAACAAAGGTACCTGAAAACGGCTTTACGTAATGGAGAAATTCTTTCGCTTAGGACCGTGACGCACGGCCACTCGGTGAAAAAGAAATTTGATTTTGTTTCTAAAACTATTTATGGTACGATGGGATACGAAAATCGATCATAACATCTGTAAATTTAACAACATTACATTGTTTTTTGTTTGTTTTTTTTGACAAATTTTATAATCAAAATTATTTCTACTTGAGAATCCATTATAAATGAATTAAACAACGATTAATTCGTTACAGTAATTTTACATAATAACTTTCTCTACGTTCTTATTATCGGTTAAAAAATTAAAAATAAATCAATAACGGCACTGAAATATAATAAAATTGTAAATAATTGGTCTCTTCCTGTGTTCTGCTTCGTGTGCGTTTATTCATTTATTTCTTTTTCTCGCAACGACTTCTGACCGCAATCGCAAAACGATGTAAGAGACAATATTTACTGTCCCTCGGTATAAAAGTTGCAGGGTTAAATCTTGAACGCTATTCGAGCTCGACGATAGAAGAGACACGCTTCTCGTTACCTCGGCTGCTTGGAAGTTTTCCTTTTAAATATTTAAAAGTCTCCGTGCCGTTGTTCTTATACTATTCGCCTGATCGTCTAAGATACCGTAATATTGTCGGTTCACAGATTTTCTTGAAAAATTGATCAAAACGCGTGCCTTGCGGGTTTCTCATGATATTCCCATGCATTCCTCGTACATTATTCAATCGTTATTATGTATTTGGTCTATACATATATATACGTATATATATATATGGGTGTATAGAGGGAAATTGTTTATTGCATTCGTCGCTGCTGCTTTTATGATGCCCACCAGACCTATTATCTATACGCGTATATAATACATCTGTACGTTCGTATGTGCGGGATTATATAGCCGACGATCCGGCTGCGCTTCTCAAGAATTCTCATACACGATCTGCAATCGACATGATGAAAAATACCGTCGCGTTTATACGGTTATTTGGTTTAACTGTAAATGGCACAAGTGAAATAGCAGAATTAGAAAATAAATTTAACCAAAGGTGGCGTATTAATGTAAATACATAAAAAAGTCGGCTTTTATAACCGATCGAGCAATTATCTCACTGTTTGTATTGCATTGTATGTTTACACGGTTCGATGAGAAACGTGAAAATTATTCTTTTTCCCTGTGTGAAATGCGCTGATTATGGTTTTTTAGCGTTGAATTATAACTACGAAAATTAAGCAACGTGTAAAGTTGAAATTAATTACCATGCAGAAAAAAGATCTGTTCAAATTTTTGGATATATGAAACCTATATTAGAATACTAACATGTACAGCTTACTAAAATGATAGAAAAGTATCTACCTGGTGGAATAATATTCGAATATAAAATCCACACTTTCTTTTCAAATGTCGATTATTAATTCATGCATTTTTCTTTCTAATTTCTATATTTTTGCATTATCGAGAACGCGCGGTGACGAATGTTCCTACATAGTATTTACGCATTGCAAATCGCTTATCGTCGCCATTTTTCACAAGTATCCGAGAAGTCGAGAAAGTCGCACGAATCGCATTCGAGCAAATACGCTTCCTCACCCTCGTCGTTGTCCCCGTGTTCTTGCCGCTGTCTCTCGGATATTACAACGTACGCGTCGTGTACAAGCAGACAGGCTTGAGGACGATGATACGTCCCTTCAGGAAGTGCGTTAATGCGACGCGGCATCGTTAGCCGATGGATTGATTGATTGATCGATCTATCGACGGGGGTCTAGTGCTAATAATTATTCTTCGATCAACTATGCGAAGCTCGAATTATTATCTTATAGACGAACAAAAATTGAGATTGTCGCTTAATGTAACAACGCGCTTTTACTTCCTGCGTTACAATTGTACTTAATTTTTTACACTTCGAAAGTCTAGTTCTGATTACTACCTGTATATCATACACGGGTAAACGAGCTTTTGTGTCGTAGCTTTTTCTTCTTTTTCCTCTATTTCTTTTTTTTTTTTTTTCACTTTTCTCAGTTATCATGGAAAATTAGATTCCGAGAGGAGCGCGGAAACTAACTTGGTCGTGCTGCTCTTTGTCATCCGACACGCGTAAGCTTGGTAGTGAAAATGGGGTAGAAAAAAACGCTTAATTCGATTGAACATAAAAATTCTTTCTACCGTCTTTCGGTATACAATACGATAAAGAAATAGAGAAAAACAAAACCGTTGGTGAAAAACTTTGCGACACGATTGGCTTGGCATGAAAAGTTTTTCCAAACCATATTTTTACACACAAACATAAGTACGGAAATGAGATTAGAAGGAATCCCGCCTATAAGCAAATTATTCAACGAGTAAACTTTACAATTACGTGTTGTATTATCAAATCAAATGAAATACAATAAGCATCTTTTACCTCGATAACTGTAGATAATTATTTTATTGGAGATATCGTAGCATAATTTTTGTTCGGGGAAGCGCAAATTTTATCAAAGAGGTAAAACGGCGAAAAAATGGGATGAAAGGCAAAATCTCGTAAAAATCTCTCAACGAAAGTTCGCATTCGGGACTGGGAGGAAAATAAGTTCTGTCAATCAGGAAATTTAGCCGTAACGTCTTTCATCTTTTTTTTCCTCCTCCTTACGAGGTTAATTTCATCACTGTATTATACGGATTTGAGCGAGTATTTTATTACTGCTAACAGTTTTACGACGTGCCAAAAGATGATCGTAATTCTTATAAGGATTGCAATTAGTAATTTATCGCGTGTAAAAGAATTGCTGTCGATAATCGGCCGTATGTTATTTTACTACTGTGAGTTTCGCCCTCCGATGTCTAACTTTCTTAGTACACCCTCTCTGATGTAGAAAGATAAAATCTTTACATCCCCGTTATTGATGTATACAGGTAAATATATCGATGGTTCTTACATTTGTTCTGATTTTTCATATTAAGCTCACATACACAAGCTAAGTAAGCTTTTATCATCATTTGATTCTGTAACAGTCCCTGTCTTTTTGAACTAAGTCAAACATCGAGACTTAATTCATAATGTTGTCACAAACCGATCATCGTGAATCCAATAAGCGTCAAGATCTTACAGAAATTTTGAAGAAAACAATTTTTAATTAAAAAAAAAAAACGTACATTTCGTAACCGAAGATTTTCACTTCATTTCTTTTCCGTTTGTTTCACAGGTCTTGAAAAGTTTTGCTCTTTCTCTCGCAATTCTAGAAATACGTGCCTTTCGTACAGAAAGTTCGATGGATTCTTGCGTCTGTCTCATAGGTTTTCACACTTGACGTGTTCGGTGTTTCATGTTTCCCTCTCTTCCAACTACACGCACAAATCTATTGTACACGGTTGGCAGGCAATCCAATCCGTATCGCTCTTGTAAAGTCGTTTTCTCAAGTTTAGCAATTCATCTAGTTTCCGAGTAAATCAATTCTCTCAATTTCCCTGCAAGGATTCCCTTCTATATTGCACATTGTTTTATATAATTATGCCGGTAATATCTCGAAAGTTATTTCTATTCAATACGTATAACGAATTGCTTTCAAGCCTTGCCGAAGCGTGAAAGAAGAAAAAACGAAACATCAACGTGAACTTTTTTTTTTATTAATATATGTTTCCGAGAAGAAGTGAAAAACAATTACAGCGACTTGTCGAATATTTAAAAAAAAAAAAAAGAAATAACTCTCCGTCTCGGTAACCGATATTTTCTTACTAATTTCCGAACCAGTTTCTTCCCCATCTCACTTCATTTTTCCATCTCATTGCGTTCGTGGTTAAGGATGCGGATGAATTTGAATAGCGGTTGCAAGAGATATTCTCCCGTAGATTTTTCTAAAGCGTATAACATCGAAGAAGGTTCACGCAGCCTGGCGGGCTGAAGGAGAAAAGGAGAAAGAAGACGAGGCATGAAAATGAAAAAAAAAATAACATAAAAAAAAAATGAAAAAAGGGGGGAAAAAGACGGGTCGTGGATAACCCGGTTGTTATTAACTCGTGATGCAAGGAATCAAGCTCGGCCCCTAGGCTTTCGAAAGCTCGAGGGCCTCCATCGATCGGCATCCTCGCCTCGCACAGCAGTCTCTCATGATTATTCGCTTCATTTAAAGCTCGTTAATCATCCGCGGCCAAGTGCCGCGCGTTAATCTGTAAACCAGGCTCGAAAATTATTTGTCCCATTATAGGCTTGTATGACAGGTCGAAGTATGTATAGTTATATACAAATATTCATGCAACGTAATGTAATGCAGAGGCGCGTCTTGCGTATATCGGTCAATTCAATTCCGATATCCTCACCGCTTTTGCCGATGGAGCAAGAAACTTTTCCGGAAGAAACTCCGCGACGCTGAACCTTCGAAAGTTTGTTGCTAACTGGTTTTACTACGTAATGCTGTGGATATATCGACACTTTTTCGATCAAACTTCGAACTTTATTTATATTGCTAACGATCTCGCGATCTTTCGTTTAACTTTGAATAATGCGTGTGATAAATTAGGCGTCGAGTGATGTTGGGTGAGAAAATTAAGGGTTATCCTTCTTGAGGTTAAACTGTTCAACCTATCCTTCTTCCTATGTATATTCAGCGCAAAGGCTTTTCGTGTCCCCTTAACCAAAGCTTATGGCAACGTCTCGTTACAAAGATGACTGATTTATAGGGATTATGTGTCTGTGCGTGTGCGCGCGAATTTACGCCCAAGATTTCTGTTGCTCGTCTAACTTCAGACGTTGATGTCGGATGGTATCCGATCCTTGATTTTGACACGAACGCGCCCATAATTATTCTGCACGAAGTCAAGGAGATTAAATTTCCTTTGAAATTCAATACAACGTCGTAATTGTATTGATGTAGACTTCACCGCATGTTACAGAGCTTTTGTGCAAATTAATAGATCAAATTTTGACACGGCTTTGCGATTATAAATCTGGATATTTAATACGTGTATCGTACTTGATTTTTTTTTTTTTTGATTTTTTTTTTTACATTGTTTCTAATTATATTAATAGAAAATGATATTTCGACGCTCGCGTTTCGTGGCATTAAATTCCGCATTATTCACGGTTACTTTGTAGCCAGAGAGATTTGTGCAGCGGATAGAAATGACGCGTGTAAGTATGTTTTATTGTTAGTTCAAAGTACCCTGCACGCTACTGTCACGAATTATACCGCACACGCTGCACCCGAGCAGTTGAAAACAGAAACGCGATATCACGTAGAGAATAATTTTCACTTTGCGTTGCTACCGGTGACAAGTACAAATGTTAATTCAACTAAATCGCACTCTCGTTTAATCCAAACACCCCCTAAGGCTACGACGCGTTTCGCTATTTCGACGCAATTTATCGTTGTTTGGGTTATCTCGACATTTTACGGTCGTTCATCTTGAAATGTGACGCTGAATTATTTGTTTATCGGTATTAAGAGAAGAAGAAGAGAAGAAAAAAATTGATTGTTACAAGCAAATTGATCGATCGATTCTAATTGATTTCTCAAGCATCCGTATGTACACACCTTGTAATTATATTCAAATTTGCTCATCAATTTTATTCAATTTGACGTTTACCGTTCAATAGAAATAAAAAAAAAAAGAAGAAAAATGTTTGCCCAGTTATTGAAATAATTTTTTCTCACGTGTCGTGTTACAAGTGTTAACAAACTAGTCAAAGATTATCATATTTCCAAAACAGCTTTTTAATATTGCACTTTATCGATTAATGTTATACCCACTTATTGGTAGATTTTTTCCATCTACTCGAAATGGAAATTTACGAAAATCATTTATGATTACACCTTGAATTGTCTAAACTATTCGAGATCGTTTCAAGGCTCGAAGCACATTCGGTTCGCATATCGTAGTAATTTATCCCGTTTAATAGCTCGGTATGTTATGCGAGGAGGTTTTAGTTTGTTCCTTCTTGGAAGGTTCACTTGGTTAAATTAATCGACAGCGCCGTGGCGGTCAAAAGTGAACGCCAAAGCGGAAGATTTTAACCCATGTTTATCTCGCCAAGTTTCGATTATCGATAATTAACTAAGTACCGGGCTGCTGGAGATGAGAAACCGATCGTCGGATAAACAAGGCGAGGAGCTGACTGGTAGAGTTACTCGGGCGTTAAGATGAAGATGATTAAGACTGAATTTTAAATACCTGAACCGTCATTTCGATGTGTTGAAAAATTTTCCAAGGGTATCCGTAGGTACTGAGATGAAATTCTTTTGTGAAATTAACCCGCAACAATAATAATGACAATAATAATACTAATAATAATAATATCAATGACAATAATAATGGTAATAATCGTCTTACGACGGAAAGTTCTTTGAGAAAAGTTCTGGAATTCTATGTAAAGTTATTACCTGAAAATTCTTATACAACAGCAACAATCTATCTCAATGATAGGTTTCTTCTGAATATTTATTGGCTCGAAAAACATGTTTGGTAAAAAACGTGAAAAAGATGAACACGTATTATATGCTGAAAGGTAAGAAAAAAAAGATACAAATACGCGTGTAGAATTTTATGTCACTTCCTTGATTGTTTGTAGAAAAAACGTATTCTGAAAAGGTGCGCATATATGTATATGCTGAAATTTCATACTTACGTAACCGATGTCACTGGACACCTTTAACTTATACCTACAATCCTTTTTTAACGAGGACGCGAATTTTTCCTTTCAAAATTGCGAAAGGGTTCCGATTGTCAGGACAACGAAGGGAAAGCGGGTTCAACTTCTAAAAAATCATGTAATGTTGTTTTTTCATCTTTTTTTTTTTTTGTTTTCATCTTCTCCGTTGCTTTTTGTTGCGCCCGACGCCAGAGAGCCCGGCGGCTTGTTTCCAACTTTAATATGTAGCTACAGTAGGAATATTCTATATTTACCTGTTCAGATGTAAGCTCGAAGAATATAAAGCCGGGGTTTCGAGGAATGATAAATCTATCTAAGGCCGCGACGAGAAGGCACGAAATGCATATTCACGTGGCTACTGATGAAGAAAGCACTCCATCTCGTTTCCCTTTTGATAACCTTTACACGCATACATATCTCTGTGTCTTGTTCCAAAAGTTCGTTGTACGTATTATGTATGTGATGGCAATAAAAATTAGACGCTTTTGGTAATATATGTATAGATTGTATATATATAAATTAGAATTGATAAAAATTTTATGAATCTATTTAATAACGAAATAAATTTCTGGATTCATGGACAATTAGAACGATATTACAAATGACTGGCACTTGTTAGAATTGCTCTGAATATCTACTCCAAACTCATTGATCCGTTTTTCATTATCTGTATATACGTAACACACTGTTTCTGACATTATCTCTGAAATTTCACACCGATATCAAATACATTAGTACATAATTATAAATCACAAGCTCACGCAGGAAATATTGAATCGATGCGATTTTAGGACAACTCTTGCGACTATATCATAACCACAAATATGTGTAACGACGTGAAATGTACGTATCGGCTTTCGGAAATACAAAATAGTCTTCACCTTCAATTATTACGGGTATAATAAATACGTAACGTGTATTTAAGTAGTTACGCAGGAGTATTTTTTTCAGTACAAGTATATAATTTTTTAAACTATATATATACTCTGGCATTGGATCAACAGCTGCGAATTTCGCTGATATACATATAACGCATAATATGTGAAATCGCACACGCACGTGAGAAAAAACCGCATGGCAGACGCCGTATAAAGCTGAGAGAAAAGTCGCTGGTATTGCGATGCAGGATTATTTTTGTCAGATGGCGGATTTTGACGGCTGTGTGAGAAGAGAGGAGGGAGAGGAGAGGAGACGAGAGGTGGAAAGAGGCATCGGGACGTCGGGCGTCATTAGAACGTCAATTAATAATACTCAGGACGCGAGGGGATATCGTTAATTTCATCCTCATCTCGCACCCTCTAATTCTTTTTTCCCCTGATTCATTTCCCAGCCGAATCGTGTCGGCTCTTGATCCAAGTCCCTGTTATGTTATTCCTTATTTTTTTTTTATTTTCTTTTCTCCCCGATTCTCTTTCTTCGGTCAGTTTACTCTCTCATTCTCTCATCTCGAAACGTTGCAGGCATAACAACAGGAATCATTGTACCAATAATATAAAGCCGAGTTGTTTCGCGTGTATAGTGAAATAATACCTAATACCGTGTTAAAAGTTTCTATGGTAAAAACTTGTTCTGTGGTATAACAAGAAATTGAATTAAATTAAGTTCATTTCATTGTTTTTCGCGGTAACTTTAACACGCGAGGCGTCGGGACGGAAACTTTATTGTTCTTAACGAAGAGATAAAATTGACTTGACGTGACGTCGGCTTTCCACTTGCCCACACATCGTCGCAAGGAATCTATTTTCAAAACTTTAAAGAATATCTTACCCGCCGCCTCGTTTCTTCGACTTGCTATTTTCCCCGTCTGTTCATCGCGAGAAACTGTTAGATATCACGGAATATCGACCGACGGACAACGTCGCCGACGATTGGACACTTCGCAGTATAAATATCCTTGTTATAATTAGTCACATTCAATTTGAGATTTTTTGAATTCCTTTCAAAATTTAACAAGATGTGTAATATACTTATTTTTACTGTATAATAGTAGATTTAAGTAAAATGTTCAAAATATTTATTATCGTTATAAATTTAAAAGTATTCAAAAGCCACGTGCCATTTGGGGGGGGGGGGGGGGGGGGTGATTAAAATACAGTGAAAATAGAACCACGTAGAGTTTCTGAACGTTCCCTAACTATGTGTGTGTAACCTCGGCTCTGGGTATCTATCAACTTTAATTTTGGCGATTGATCAGCTTGTTTATACAGTCGTGTCACAGTATTTTCAAATTTCACAAACGTACAACGTATGTCGACGTTGCTCCGCCATTTTTTGTTTTTTTTTTCTGCACTTGCTTTCGTTCATAAATCATTAATTATATATCGAAACGTTAATTTGGATCGAGAATTTACAGTACAAGGAATAATAATATTTTACAGATATTTTATGCCGGCTACTTCTTTTCGTCGTGTAAGTTTATTGTATTCGCAATAGTTAGCGAAACGTTGATGCGTGTTGTAACTTGATGCGCAGGCCAGCTACACTGCAGTTAAAAATCATCAAAACTCAATTTATAACGAAATATTTCTCAGTTGTAGAATTTTGAAACCATAAAAATTCTAATCTTGTTTAAATATGAAAAATAATGTCTGCCAAAGCGTCTAATTTCATTATTCTAATCAACTCAATCTACAACAATGAATCTAAATCTTATAATCATTCATTTATTCCGCGAGCTTGAATTTAGATTAGGAATTCTTTTCGACATATATATATATAAATATATACATAGACTCAGATTCTGTTACTGTATAAGGAGAAAAAAAAAGCGCCGTATAAGCTGTTGGCTTCAGGCTTGGGTGTTTTTTTTTTCTTCGTTTTTCTTTTTCTTGTTTCTACCCATAAAAATCATCCGCGATTGACGGGGAGAGCGATATGTTATCTCAAAACAATGGACGCCTTTTATTACGTATGCCGCAAGTTTCGTCGGATAGCTATTTCGATTTCTATCAACTTCATTCTTAGCGCAGATTATTTTCCTGCTGCAGAGTTCGGACCCGTTTATTGGAAACGGTCCAGCAATAATTGTTTACAGTGGATCTCTTGCTGTCAGCCTGCGTTAAAGAATTCCCTGTTTATTGTTTTTCTCTACTCTATCTCGGTGTCTCCTCGTATTTTCCCTCTTTCTCTCTACACCCGTGTATATATATATACAGTGTGGGTGTAGAGAGAAAGAGGGAAAATACGAGGAGACACCGAGATGGAGTAGAGAAAATGTACAAAATATAATATATATATGTATACTACCTACGTTCTTCTCTTCTTATCTCACCCTGTTCTCTTTTTCTCCCTCCCTCCCTCCCTCTCCCTCTATATATTTATATGTGTGTACACACGTGTCTATCTTGTTATATCTCCGCGGTTGTACACAAGTACACCTATACTGTATACATATACGTACATATGTACGTATTTACTCGGGCGCGGAACATTCATTTTTATAGAACAGATCCCATGCGTCGGTTCTTTCCCCACCCGCCCATCTTATTATATCCGAAAGCTTAAGTTAGGGTTGTTTTGGCCGATCTCGCGAAGCCCGTATAACCAGTGTGCGGATGAAGATACAGTTATATAGTAACGTGAAAAAATCTCTACCTTTCATTGCTTTTTTCTCCTTTTACAAGCTTCGGCTTTATACACCGTTTTATTTAATTTTTCATTTTTTTTCTTTTTTTCCTGCTTCGCGTATTCCTTTCCAAGCACTGTAGTAAAATCCTGCGGGATTTGTGAAATTTTTTCTTATCTTTCCTCCGACCACTTGCGAATACAAGAAAATGAAGGAAAATCATCTAAATTTAGATGTGGAAACGCGTTATCTGCAACACTGGCTAGATATGTAAACGTAACTTTACCAGCGTTTGCATAACACCGAACTTGCCGACTAAAATGTAGTCGACTCTAAGTCTGCGAGCACAGTATTAACGTATAACTCAATTGCGAATCGGTCTCGTTAATCAATAAACCAATTAGCAAATCGTCGTTGCTACGCCGCTGCCGTTAGGATTATCATAACTGAATATAATCTGCACGTTTATGCATAATATATTTCTACTTAAATAAGCGTCGAAGAGAGGATGAAAATTTATATAGATATATTTTTTATCCCAACTACGAACAGGCGAGAATAAACGGGAAAATAAATTTTCAGCGAATGATCTCGGTCAATGAATAATATAATAGTTGGTAATACTATAACAATAATCTTGTAGTAAAAAATACAAATGAGAAAAAAAATAAAAAAATTAGAAGCGGGAGGTTAGAATGAATTGATGATTAGAAAAATGTCTTGTTTGTTTGTTTAATTTACTTATATAACTACTTTTTTATTCCCAGGCATATATTTATGGTAGTCTATATTAATGGGAGATAAATTTATAGATATATATATATATATATATTGCAGGGAAACAAACGCGATGTTAGTGTCGCTTACACACGTGCCACTATTTGGCAAGTAATAGTATACCTATATAACAGACTATAGAGCGTTGGGATTTTGGTTAATGGGAACTGGCCTGATTCCTTAGCGACGCGTCGCGACGCCGTCCGTCTCTCACGAATGTCGCCTGTAATATACACAAACCTATATTTGTCGCCGGCTGAGATTCACTGCCTGCATCCATCAAACGAATCCGACCATCCCGATCTCCGCTCACAATTAGTGTCTCGTAAAATCTAAAATCGTATCCCATCCCCTTCCTCCTCCCCCCATTCGTCTAATATTCGTTAGTTGCAGACGTTATTGTGCTAGTTTTAAAAACTCTGACCGTAAAATGAAGGAGTTCGGAAGAAGGTAAAAAATAAATGAAATAAAAAATATGTATCAGTGCCGATGTACACGGACATTTTACATTCGTCGAACATCCGGTTTAACATGAAATATCAGCTACGTAAGAGAAAATGAGATCTTACGACGGACAACCTCGGGGAAAAAAAATTAGAGACTGAAATAATGTCTTCTCTCGTTACAAGGCCGCTCGATTTAATAACCGGGATTCCCGCGTTGGGATCGATGACCTCTTAAATTTATTAATCGAAAAATCAGCTGGATTTCGAGCGTAATCTCTCGTTCCAAAGTCGATTGAACACATATAAAGTAGATAGTGAAATTTTTCATAAACCGTGTATTGTTAAAACTCTGAACAGGTAATGAACACAGTCTATCTTTTCTTTTCTTTTGAAATTTAAACAATATCGAACGATGTTGAGGCTAAACTTGGAATACGAAGAAACGGACTCTGATTTACCTACTTTTCGACTCTATTTCGTGACGCGTATCCTGTGTCGGCGGTGTCTTTTCTTAAAGTTTGATTTACATCCCACGTACGCGACGTCGTTCGTCTTTTTCACGCAGAGAGAGAGAGATAAGTAAAAAAAAAAAAAAGAAGAAATCGCAAGTGAACAAGTTTTAATGGCAATGTAGACTTTTAGATGGGAATGATGGCGGTTATCACGCATGTAAGATCGGTGAGTTATGACCGTGGGGTTGTAATATATGAGAGAATGATTTTCGAAAGAAAGGAGAAAAAAAAGGGGAAAAAAAAAAGAAAACCAAGGAAGGAAAGAAGAAGACAAGATACCAAAGCGTCTCGTCTAGTACAAATTGTCGGTGTCAGGTGTCGTACCCAAGCTTCTGTTTCTTCCAACTTCGATGTCTGAATATTTTTACCACCAATTTTTCATAGGATATGAAAAAGAGGTCGCGGTGTCCTCCCAAAGTTCGTTGCGCGTTAAAAGCTTCGGGCTATAGATTAAAGGATTACTTAGCTCCTCTCAACTTGTCCATTTCTGACAGTGGAGAGAATTTTCATCAATAAGATAGAACGGAACAACAATAGTAAATACCTACCTGAAACAATTGGTGAAACGTTGAGAAATGGCGAGATGTTGGGACGATAGTGAAAAAGTATATCGTGTCAGACTTTGGATGTAAAAATATTTAACTTCGGGGGAAAGTCAAGCTTTTTACGGTTGCGGTAAATTTAAAAATGATGACGGGAACGGGTTCGCAAAGCTCCCTGGCACTCCTCGTCGTCGTCGTCGACGTCGACGTCGACGAACGGCGGACGTGAAGTACGGACGCGGTGCTATTTTCAAGTTACTAAAAATATCGGAGACACTCTGCCCCCTGCAGTGTATATGCGAGTGTATTTTTCTTATTCTCTTTTTATTCTTATTCTTATTTCTCTCCTCTTCCTTCCTCTGTATTTTCAATTTTTTCTGTCATCTTTCCTGCGACGTACGGGTAGTATATCATACACGTATTACGTATTACACTTTATTTATCTTTCGTCAAAAAAATGACTCGCTGCGACGAACAGATAACAGAATATTTGGATATTATGTAAAACGTACGTATTTACGTTGTGCTCATTAATAGTATCGGGAAAAATTTTTCTTCATCCTTCCTGTAACATATCATCGCAGAGATGATACATTCGATGCTGTGAACAGTTTTGTGATCTCAAAAGAAACGGGGAACATCGTAAAATTCTTCGATTCGCATAATTTTATCATATGTAGGAACTGTATACGTATTCGAAAGAAAGAAACAGTTTCTAGGCAGGACATTTCTCTGTCTGCGAAAAACTACTTACATGTGACACGCGACTATGTTGTTTACATTGATAATTTGTCCATCCTCAAGCATGCTTTATTGCACGTACTTCATTCATCATTTTATACACCGACTCGTTGAACATAAATCTGTCACCAGACGTTTCCTGATTCTTTTTTAAATTGCTGAAATAAAATTTTCACCGTGTACAGTTTCGTTCCATTAATTTGTATAAAACGAAAATAATTCCTGTTCCATTTAATAAGACTGCAACTTGTACAATATCAAAGCTTAACGAAGTAACTTTGATCAGCAATCCCCCAACCAATAAAACGCCATCAGCCATTAGTAGTTTAACGTTCTTTTTAACAACTTCTTCCTTGGTGTAAGCTTATAATAACCTCCCCCGAATAAATTCGGCGGGAGCACCTTGGGTCGTAAAGATGGTCGTGAAACTTGCGGGAAGGTAAATTTTATGCACTTATTTAACGCGTACATCGGTTTTCGGTCTGGAATATATGGGTTGTTTTTCGTCAGTCACGTTTCAACCGACCTTTTCGTACGTCGCAATCACATCTTTGCCAAAACATTAAACAAAAACTGCGCCCCCGATCTTTGTGGGTCATTATATATCATTGTACGGCCTTAGTTTGAGGGGATGTTTTGTGCGGCTGCAGGCTGGTGGCTTATTACTTTTTTTTTTTTTTTCCACCAACTAGTAGGGAATAAAAAATCAATTTGATTTTTGAGATCAATGTTTATTCTCCCAATTTAACGTGGGTACAAAAAAAATACATTGAATCTCAACACTCTGTTGTATATATACATGTACATCACAAAACCATAATTTTTACGGTTCAATCGAGTGTCGTTATCTACGAAACACGTGCGCTCATCGCAGATTAGTTTCTTTCTACATTTAGTTGAAAATATAAACATCGTTCTTAAGCATCAAATTGATTTTTGCAGTCCTTTTTAGTTTATAAGTAACAAACGATTTAAAAAAAAATCGAAAATTTCAATGTATTTTCAAAATTTCAATGAACCCTCCGGCACGTGTTGATAATATTCGAAATTTTTCATACGTACAGGGGTTTGTTTTTCTATAATATGAACATATTGCTGCGGTGCATTTGAAAAAGTTTCAAAACCACCAAAGTAACGTTCACCCTAGCGTGTACCTAATTTTGCACTATTCGGTATCAGTGCTATGAGAAAATATTGAAATCCTAATATCCCCTTATCCTATGAAGCCTGTTATTTTAACACAGCGAGAATGTAGATCGCAAGGTAAACCGTCACGGTTTGAGGAAGATTAAACGAGCCACTGTACGGCTGATATACCTGCACCCAACCCTAACTTTGAGAATTTTCCGAAAGAGAGAAGGATAGAGATTAGAAGGAAATTTTCGTCGTTCTTCACCTTCTGCGAGGAGATAATATTATTATTCTCTCCGTATTATCGGCTTCGACAAGTTTCATTCAAAAGTTTGCTTTCAAGCTTATACCGTCTTATCTCTTCTTTTGCTCACAGGCGCATATAAAGTAGAGCGGAGAGGAGGACGATGATCGTTCCGATGCGACCGCGTATCGAAAGTACAACCCTTTGATAATGATGAAACGACGGTTCTGCAGTCAGAGTGTTTGGTTCAATTTATGGACTGGAAATAATAGTTTGGGATCGGTTGTTTCGTCGGTCTGCAGGTTGCGAAGTATGTAATTCAGGCTAGCCAAACACCTGAAATAACTGAAAAACCTGGAATTTTCAGGGGATTTTTAATTTGGTCGTGGAAAAAATTGGAAATATCAATTTTCTATCATGGAAATTAGAAATGATTTTTTAAAGTAAATAGTTTCCTTTCTTTCGTCGAGAAAACAAAATTTTCTTAAACTGAATTTTTTTTTGTACATTATATTTTTCTTTAATTCGAATTGAATTTGAACCGAATATATAGAATTAATAAGCTAAACGATTTAGGTCTTAGTAACTTACTGGAACTGGGAAAAGGTCGTGGAAAATTATGGAAAATCTATAAATGTCATGGAATTTTATTTTTACAAAAATTTGTGCCCACCCTGGTAATTTCCGTGGTAATTCAACCCACAAGGTGCAAGGTATTATTGTACATTTCACGTTATTACCACTCATTGCATTTATAGAGTTGTGACGTGACGCAAAGTACCGGTGATCTCTTCACAGCAAACGGGTTCGCTCGTGAATCATATTTCAAACGCGCGCTTGCAGAGCTTTCATTTCGCGGTTGAAAATTGATGCTAGCAAAATGGTGATTACATTTGTCACTATACGACCGCTATCCATCTTCTACGGCCTGCGTAATATTCAATGAAACGTTCAGAGCAGCGCGGTGAACCAGCTTCTCTGCAAGCTGGCCAGTTGCTTTGCACGGGAGCTTTCTAACTTATATCCTACAACCTCATCTCATCCACAACCCGGGTTAATATAGGTACCTGAACACACGCCGTGCTCCACAGCTGCGAAGAAGAAGGAGAAGAAGAAAACGACGTTGGCATTATGCAACAATGTTCCTTGGCATCGTTCCCTAGCAACTTTAAAATACCTATTATTATATATTTACGTACACGAATAACGTTACGCGAGTTCGTTACGAGGCTGGTACCTTTTTGGATAACGTTTCGTTGGATCGTTGATCTCTCGTCTTTTTTATTCCAATTCGTTCATTTGCCCCGGTTTCAACAGATTTCAAAGAGCAGTCATCGTATCATTGACTTCTGTTGCGGTGGAACGGATTTCCCGAGAATCGAGTCAGCCAAATTGTAGCTACAACAAACAAGCAAACGAACGAGGATCGTTCTACGGTTCGTGGTGTCTGCTAAACTTGTGCCAAGAAAGAGCCAAGGGCTCTTCTTCTCAAGGGGAAGAAATCGGACGGACAAGTGCGCGTCTCTTGTCTCGGAAATTCCTGCAGCAGCTGCCGCTTCCTCTAATGTCACAGAGCAAAGACCGAACGACAAGGCGCTGTTGCTGCTGCTGCTGCTACTGCTGCTACTGCTGCTACTGCATCTAGTTACCCTCGTTCTATTTCAGATTCGAGTTGACCGTGACACTAGACGTTAATCGATCTAACCGGTTGTCCGTTCCTTTTGCTTTCTCAGATAGTCGGGCGATCATTGGACTTCAATGATTACTAGTGATTTGTTTGATCGTTACTGTAGGCGTGCATCGCACAGCGTATCTACCGTCTTACCATCGAACGATACTGAGAAGTTTATTCCTCGCGTAAATATCGTTTGGTTCTTTCGAAACTTCGTCATCACTTCACTGCTTCGTATATTATACCGCAGAATTTACGAAATGTTTCAGAGTTCAGAAAGACGTATAAATCGGAATAATTACGAGGCAAAAATTATCTTCAGTACCACCAACGTGTTTTGACGTAAATGTGGGAACCACCATGAATTGCCTGCGTATTAAGTCGAAGTAAACAGTGACGAAAGTCAAACAACGTATCAAACCCAATTAATTGGGTGGAGTTGGGTCTTTTTCAACTCTGGCATCAACGTGGAGATCATTAGGTACCAGCTACCGAGTGTTATTAAATATGGTCGCGATAAATTGGTATTATTACGCGACTAGTCGGCAGAAAACTTCTTACGGTTCTAAATATAACACCGAACTGGAATAGCTGCGGTATAAGTTCGCAGACCCAACATCGACTTACCGCGTCTGTTTCATTCGCCTGGCAAGAAGCCTCGATGCCTCACCTATCGTATCAGGGCGGCCACTTGACTCGCAGATTTTCTTTACTCCCGTCAATGCGCTCTTCTTTATTCACCTCGGTATTGCGGACGATATGCGTACACATTTTTTCGGTCTTTCGGCACCGCTTTTATCCACCCTCTTCTTTCAGCCTGTTCTCTTCTCTTCTCTCAATTTTCAAGTCGAACACTCTCGTCTTACGGTCTCTAAACGTAAACTCGCAATCAGTCGTTCTTTTTCCTCTTGAGGGGGGATTGAGAAAAGGGCTGCTGCTGCCGCTTCTTCTTCTTCTTCTTCTTCTTCTTCTTCGTCTTCTTCTGCTTGCCACCTCACTACGCCCCCTCTCACATGCCTATATTTTTGCCCGATTGGTCGATCTTCGCGCAGCGGGGGCTCTGCGGCTCACTTTAGAAGGTAAAGTTGTTCACTCTGCTCCGACGTAAGTGTGCCAACAAATAACACCCTTAAGGCTTATGTCTTCGTTGGTATATATACAACGACGGTTATGTTGTATGAAATACCTTTCCCCAAAGTTACGCTTATACGCCATCCTCGGTTATGTACCGAAAATTAATTCAAGATATACGGTATGCCTGTGTTGAGATATGGATTGGAGAGGATATCGATTTCGCGATATTGGATGTTTAAATAACAATCTTCCGAGTACGTTATACCGTGTCCGCCTTTCTTTTCAAACTTTCGGAAATCTGATGAAATATGTATCTCGTTGAAATTTTTCCCCAAGTTTGAAGTATTTTGAAACTTGTGTATCGGACGGCTGGATACGAGAATTCAATTTACGAATCTTTTTTCAACCGCTTACATTTTTTTTTTGTAACGATCACGCGACGCGATACAGAGAACGAGCAAAGAGAACGATTAGTTGTCTGTACTCGTAATCAACTAATTAACCATCAAAAAACGAAAAACTGAAACCAAAAAAAAATGTCTTCTCCGTAAGACGGGGAGCATGAGTAAAGATATCGGCAATTTCTCGAGCGTGGGTGGAGTAATATAACATGTAAGACGGCTGCTAGAATTATACCGTGTAGCATGAAGCTCTGTAGCGGTTTCGTTGCCAGATATAAAAGTCGTTTAACAAACGTTCTGGGAATGATTAAGAGCGCGTTCTCGAATAATTTATACACTGCACATTGGTTGAAATATATACGGTGCGTATTTGAATGACAAACCGTTCTAGTTAAACGTCCGGTAACTAGATTCACCCTAGCCCCGTTTTCTCGTAACGCGCGGGCTGCTGCGGTAACTATTCTTGACTCTGTGTTTAGGATCTTTTAATAGTTAACCTAGATACGAGAAAGCCCGATCTAATTATTACATCCGGAAACATCTGGGTGCTCTCAAGTCCCAGCAACACCAGCAGCCAAACAATTCGGACTCGGTTTCTCCTTCGCAATCGCCCGATGCACTTTCCTCTCGTCCTGCATCCTGCAGATGCGTTGCAATTTATTCCAACCATAAGAGACGATTTAAGAATCGGCACCTGTTCGCCTTACTTTCAAACGAAATCGAGCGTGGAGCGAAAATAAACCCAGAACGAACCTCTCTTTACTATATTTCTCTCCTCGTACGTGCGCCGTTGCGATCTGGACAATGTCCAAATCGATTAACAACACTGATCAATGGACACGTTGATTGTACCGAACAGTTACGGATCGGAGATATCTTTGAAGAGTTCGTTTCTGCCGATATCAAGGATAATTAGTTTGGCCTCGATATCTATCGATGATTTTTTGCGGTTCTCTTTTGATTTTTCAATTCAACTTGCCATTTACTCTACGGAAAGGATAAAAAACTTTCATGCACTTTTTCACATGATTATTTAGTCTGCGCTCAGCGCGATCTAATTTTCCGCATTACAGTGCAAGTATTTTCATCCGTTTGTCTCCGGATACTTTTCGTCACGTTCCGTTGCAGTGGCGATATATTATGATCTTCGTGCACAAGTATAATAAGCGTGTCTTGTCAAATTTTGAATAAATTAACGGAATAGTAGAAATTCCGCTTTGTCTGCACAGCCAAGATTGATAGCCATTGTGTTTGATACGTTTGTTCGTTTACACGTAAGTATGTGTTTATAATAAAATGGGCCGATGCAGGCTGTTGGATGCCGTTGGATGCTCCAACGGTTTTTGACGTACGTGTACACGGTTGTATCCACGCTAAGTTGGAATGCGGTTATGCATCTCGCGAGAGACAAGAACCACGAAACTAGAGTCCCCTCTTGAAAGAGGCGACGGACACGGAATTAATTACGAAGCTCGTACGTCAACTCTTGCATAGAGGAAAGCTCCTGTCAACCGTAAAGACCCGCCGAGTTTATTCGAAATTCCTGCAACACGAACTGCCAGCAGCCCGCGAATCTATGCTACACTTATTATTATTGTTTTTTTATATTTGAAAAAAAAATAAAAAAAATTTTTTTTTCCTCACATCTACATAATATCTACGCGCACGTCGCTGTTCCTGCCTACCAATCCAAATTTCTCGGCACGGATACATCTTTTTTTTTTTTTTTATCGAAAATTGAAAACTGATTTTAATTCAGCAAAACCGTTTTATTTTGAAGTGCTCAGCTCGAGAGCTACTCGACAATCGGTTAGGTTTCACCACCGAAAACATTGTCGACGATGCGATACTACAAGTAAGGTGAATCCACGGTGAATCGTCCAGACCCGAAGACTTTATCAATCTTGTCGCTTGTTAGATTCTCTCGTCTTGTTCTCCGACAAACAAGCGCAAGTAGTTTTGCCCGTCCGTATAATCGCGTGACATGGCGGGACAGCCAGCCTGACTACAGCGTTACACCCTGACACCCATACCCGTAAACCACCGTAGAGTTATAAGATGCACAGGGAAAGGGCTGGGCGTTAATCACTTTTGACGAACGTTTCATCAACGTCGGCAACGGTCCTCCGGCGTCTGTATTCCAACAAAGCTGAACGTTGCGCGTAACAAACATTGTCGAAAATTTATCGCAATTTTGCGACAGCTTGGTATTTTCCATGGAGTATCCGCAAGGAAAAAGTAAATATATCGTACAGGCACAGTATGTACATTGTGGGGAGGAGAGCCGAGGAGAGTTTAACACGAAACGTTTAACGTTTTGCCCAAAGGGAAAAAGGAAAAGGGATTACCCTTCGGTGAATATATCCATCCTTCTTTCCCTCCGTAAGTAGGCAGAGTGTTTTCATTACTCGAAATTTGTAATTTAAATTCTAACTCGTCATTGTCCCGTGATGCTCGGATGATCCTTTCCAATTTATTCTCTGACTTTTGCCGGAGTCTTTGTTTCGAGACTCTTTCCCGATCGATGTTTCTACAGCTCCATCCAATTGCCGGAAGGTTAATCACTCTCGAAGCAAGGCACTGGGTTTTTCTTGTTTATATATACGAATTGGACAAAGCGTCGCGTAATTACTTGTAATCGTTAGCCAATTCGTGCAGAAAACGAGAACGAGAAACTTGATACAGCCTGGGAAACAACGTTCTACCCAGGCTTGTTCGTATCTCTACACTGCGTACTTTATCGACTGGCATAAAATCGCGCGTCTTCCCAGAAAACCATTGAATACAAACCCCTGGTAATTAGGCGTTCTCTCTACCCCGAATCACACCTAGCACGAATTACTTACCCGCGCTTCTACTTCTCCTGCTTTAACTAGAGGAGAAGAGGAATCGTCCAATTACCAAAGAGACTTGGTAAATTACTTTGTCCGATCAGCTGGCGATCATTTTTCTTTTATCGCTATTGTTTTACAGCAATATCAGCGAAGGACGAATTTTGACAGGTTTTGTTATTACTCTAAATGCACAATAGATGATTTTTTTCAGGCTCTTTCTCTTTTGAGACAAAAATGTCGAAAGTGTCGAAGCGAATGACGAGTCTATTTTTGATCGAGGTTGCCGTTCCGTCTACTAGAGGTATTCGGAACCTCGTGTCAGTATTTCTTTTTTTTCATCGTTTCTTTTTCTTTCATCTCGGAGAAAAATGAACTCCGAGAAGAGACGCGCAGCGTCGAGAAAGCTGTCGCGTTTTTTGAACCAACGAAATTCCTCGCGAGTCTTAAAAATAACTCGTATGCAGTCCCGGTGTGATTCTTATTCGACGTGTCGTTTTAAGAATATTGACAAAAATTCCACAAGCCACACGCCGCATCCCGACAGACTCGTTTTTTAACCATTTTATTTTATCTACCCCGTACAAAGAACGTCGGCCGGCAGTAAATTGGCCCTTTCGACGGGCGCCGAGACGACGTATCTCTTAACTTGACGGTACCGCGTATCTTTGCCTTTTCGGGGGGTTGAATTCAACGATACATTTATGGCAGCACGGTATGGTGAAAAGAGTCTTCAGTTCCACAGGTTGTTCTTCTCCCTATTTCGCGCGGTATCATCCGCGTTATATACAACGCTAATCTTTGTTACCCGAGGCTTTTTAGCCACCGTGAAAGCCCCGGGTCATGAGGGATTACGCGCAGAGCTGGAATAGAGGGAAGATCTGTGTCCTGTGTCGCGGAATATATGACTCGCAGATAGCGCGGTTGCTGCTCTATTCTGTTGAGTTCGGTGAAAAGAAGAGGAGGCGGCGAGAAGAGTAAGCGTGGAGAGGAGAGGAGAGGAGGAGAGGAGAGGAGAGGAGAGGAGAGGAGGAGAGGAGGAGATATACACACCCAGGGCCTTCGGACCCTCGTATTTCAAATTCGGGAGCCAATAAAACACTCGAGCAACTATCATTATTCTCGATTTCCAGCTTTCCAGCTTTCCAGCTTTCCCCGATCTCGTGGCGACCCCAGACACCCGGTAACGCCGATATCTTCCGTGCCCCCTGTGGCCCCGACGTCCACGTCTCGCCGACCTCTGGGAAACGCGAAACGCGGAACATATTTATCAATAATTGAGTAGACAATACAGACCGCGTATATCTCGGCATCACCTTCCTATCGGCCCCATCGACTTCGGATGCCCACCGGAAGTCCGATACTCGCCGCCGTTCGTCGACCGGCGCGCCGGCTCATGAGAATCTATAGTCCGTGTGAAAATCTACCCTGAAATCTCTCGGCGAGCTTGGGGTTGAGGTAGGTTCACCTACAACCTTTCGAGCCAGCCCTTCTTCATGCCGCTGTCTCAACCTTACGACCCAATATCGTACGGTTTGAAGCACCCTGAGAAAAATGATAGCGTTCCAAGTACCTTTCTTATGCGGAATCGGTGGATACATAGATATTTTATAACGATGTGTACAGTACGTCAAGCATATTTGAGCAACTCGTGATGCAGACCAGAAAAAGGTGAAACACTGTGTTCTGTTTCGGATTGAACATTCCGTTTGAGTTCGTTGTATAGTATTGATTTTGGCTTTTCGGAGCAGTTATTATTCAGTTACGTGTTGGGCGTAAAAGCGGTTACGCATATCGTTCAATTAGCTGCAAAGCTTTTTATACGGCTGTTAATGGTTTCCCGTAACTACTTTACGATTTATAGTTTGTTTGAATAATTGGCTAATTAATTATTGTATACGTGTGGTATAGCTTTAAGGTTAAATTTGTTTTTTCTTTCATTCTTCAAACAATTTCCGAAATCTACATAATCTTTTTCTGAATCTTTTCGTAAAAACTAATATCGCATACGGATGCCTTTGGGCGTCGTGAAAAAGTTTGACTCGAGATTTTACATTTATATTATTTTGAACCGTCGTATGCGTGACAAATTGCTTCTTCAGCAGGTACCTGTATAACTATACAAGGAAAACCTCTGAGAGATAACAAGATATGAAATAAAAAAGAGACGAATTGTTTCGGTCTAAACTCGTGTTCGAAAAAAAGGTTCGAAACATCGTTTTGAGGGAAAGAGAAACTTTGTTTTTTTCGGGGATTTTCTTTTGATATGTGTGTGTGTGTGCGTGCGTGTGTCTATATATATATTCATTACATCCGCGAATAAATAAATATATATATATATATATTTACACCTTGTTAGGTACATTTTGTTTCGCGCGAACCTCGAACGAGTTTCGGTATTTTGTTGTCCCATGCCTGAAGAGAATTTTACATCCTACGACATTCGCGCGATCGAGAAGCGTTCGCTGATATGATCAAAAGAATGTTAAACTTTTTCACCCTTATTTAACTTTTCTAACAAAATTTCACTGCTCGAAATTTGATGACTTCGCCGAAATTCTTCGGTTACAGCCTCGCTGAAATTGCGAATTGGCTCGTTTCCTTTCTTTTCTTGCTGCTCCTTCTTTTTCTCTGCAAAACGAGACAATTATAAGTTGACGACGTGCTGGCCGCTCGAATGATTTAATTAAACGGTATAATTCGTGATATTGTAACTGAAAAAAGCGATAACGTGAAAGCCTGTCGAATCACGTACGTGAAGCATTCTACTTTTATACTTAACGTCAGAATTTATATCATCGAGAAAAAATAAAGGAGAAGAACATCAGCTGCTGATAAGATTTATTTCATAAGCCTGACATTTTTCGGTAAGTCGATCAGACGTTTAGAAGTCGGGGCGTTTTTTCTTTCTTCTTCTTCTTCTTATTCCGATCGGGTTATCTCGTTACCCGTAATGATCCCCCGATTTCTGATCGGTTAACAGTATGGCGAGCGGTAAGTCGATTAATCAGAATTCTGGAGTCTTTTCACCCATGATGATATAAGTATAATACAAAATAATCGACGCCACGTACGCTCCGTCATGTTCGACGTTGCGTCGTTGAAGGGTCACATCAACGCCGAGTTCGGAAGAAATAGTTGAATCAAAACGTGACGAGGAAAAACTATAAATCGATGTATCGGAGGACGGTGAAAAAGTTTTTCTTCCACAATTTCGTGCAGCGAATTACATGCGATCTTATATTACAATGCGATCTCGACATTTTCCAACTTTCGATCATGCCGTAAGCTACCTGGCCCTTCTATTTATTTCGAACCGTTTGCCTTGGCCAGCCAAAGTCGAGGATGAGAAGGCGGCGGCGAACGAAACGACGGGATGCGAAGCGGGTGGCGTCGGATGCTTGATAATACGGCAAAGATATATCAGGAACACAATGCAATACCAAGGTGTGGCGGGGGAGGAAAGAAGGGGGAAGAGAAGCGAGTCGAATCTTGGCTCGGCCTCACGTTCGCTGCAAAACATGAGCCTTTCACAAAGTTTTATCGAGGATGCTACCAACGGGAGCGAACCACCACCACCATCACCATCACCTAGATATCCTGACGTACGTCTGCAGGGGTATCCTCTTCGCTAAAGCGAACCTTTTGTGCCTGATCAACCATTGTCGTGTTGCATGGATAGTATTCGAGGCTGTTGGTTGGTCACTTTTTAGCCTTCCATCCCTGATCCCCCGGCGGAATGTGCCGTGCAGTATCACCGAATACACTCCATACCGATGCCCACTATCCGCCGGTGGGTAAGAATCTCGCGATTCGATTTTTATACTGTGAAACGATCCAGGGAAACCTCCTCGCTTCGTACGTAACTTGGTTTTGAATTCCATACTTCTATATTTTCGGTCACGTGAACGTCGTGAGGATTTTTCAATCTCCAAGTCAGTTTCAAAAACGTTACTCAGGCCTCGGCGGGAGTTTATCCTGATCGTATTACGACCGCGCATGATTTTCTTTCTGATCTTCGTGATTTGGATTGAATTTATCGCAGAGATTATAGAAAACCACGCTGCAGGTAATCTCGTTTTCCGGATCACCATTGCCGTCCATGGATTGAAATTACATTCGTGGTGCAACAATTCGATTCGACAATATTTTTCCGGTTGCCGGTGATGGTATATGTCACGCATGAAAAGTTGTATTCAGAGTTCGATTACGTGCCTCATACTGCGCGTTTTCATGCAGCTAAAGCTAAAAGTCGTGAGAAATCTTTTTAATTGCTATTACGGAGGAATTCTGGTGCGAAATGTAGAAAATTAATTAAATTATATATACACTCGGTTTCTCGGCACACTGTACGGCCGAGAAAAAGCGAGAAAAGAGAGCGAGAGAGAAGGAGATATTCGGTGTCGTCCGGTTACCCGACTATAAATCTACCTCGAAGGAAACAAACGACCAGCCAAGGTAACAAACTCGAAAGATAAACAGGTAAACCGCACGAACGGGACGCGGGAAAATTGTCGACATTTTATATCTACTAGAGCTGCCTGTAAGGTATTCGTATGGTACACACGTAAGGTAAACCGGATTCGCGCCGAGAAAGGTAGCGAACCGTGTAAGAGAATCGCGTATCGATAGCCGGGCACGGATCTCTTGGGAATAAATAATATTTGTTTGCCCTTTTTTTGTTCCAGAAATTCAAAAGACACAAGCTATTGGGAAACCGTTGAGAGACCCGAAGTACGTTGACATTTATCGAGAAAAACCGATAAGGGTAGCGGTCAAGGTCCTGGTGCCTGTTCGTGAGCATCCAAAGGTAAGAATATTCTATTAATCCTCTATCGCAATCAGCTCGAATCCCTCATCGCTTTTCCAGCTTTCATTATGTTCCGTGTGCATAGGTATAATGGTGATAAGGTACCTTTAATCGTCCGTTTTACGAGGTATGCGCGAATTGACGATTTATAATACCCGAGCCCGAATAATCCTGTACTTGAACTTTGTCTGTAGGCATGTGTAATTTGTACAATGTTGATGAAAATCGCAGTCTTCGGAAACAGCGACTAAATTGTCACTGAAGACTCGCGCTAGCGCCATCAGAATATTTTTCTTTCTTTTTCTTTTTTTTTTTTTCTTTTTTTTTCCCTTGTCTTCTCATCTTCATCTCTGCAGGATTTTTGCCAACTCGGTGACATTCGTCCGCGTTGAAATTAAGGATTAACTCGTCTCGAAGAGTTCGTTAAACGTCTCGTCGGTAACGAGGTTGGGCTGAGAAGGAAATATTACCCGGGGATTTTTGTATGCTCGTAAGAAAATTGCTACTTTATGCACAGGCAGTAACAAGGTACGCTGAAAAAGTCTTGAATATCACAGTATCCTTTTATTATTTCACATTATTATTATTGTTATTATCGTAACGTCGTTTCGCGTCGTCGAATGGAATGAAAAAATGTTTGTCGAATTGAAGGTGAAATTTTTTATTTTTTTTTCTTTCAATTTTAGTGTCCGTTCCGAATGGTTTCAAATCATTGAGCGACGATGGAACTGCGTTAAAAATATTATATCATTCCGTGAACGGGTTTGAATCGAAATAAAAAAAAAAAAAAAAAAATACCCTTCCAACCATAAAGGTGGAATGATTACAATTCATCGATCGATCGATCGATCTTTTCACATGAATTATTCCTATTCGCACGTAAATTATTGTATTGATCGAATTCTATCCACCTCTGGATTCTCTGCTGTTATTTTCTTCTTTTCTTCTTCTGCCTTCGATCGCTCCAAGCCGTTACTGTACCTCTCGCATGACTGATTCGCTTCGCCCTTGCCGAGCTTTTAGACGTTAATAATATCTTACGGTATACAATATATCTGATTTGACCGATCGACACACGTGTGAAATTGTTGTCTGCTGTTGCCGGGCAACTTTCTGGATACGTGCTCAAAAATTCTTCGCAAAGTTTTACCCCTTTTCATACATGAGAGTTTACCGCTCTTTTTTCCTGCTATAGAGATTACGAGCTTCTTTGTGTATGGAGAAGTTATCAAATTTTTGAGAGATCGTTTTACTTTGTGAAGATATCGAATTGTCGACGATGAATAGACTTTTGTAAAACTACGTCATCGTAATGTTACGATCGAAACACTCGTCATGATTTATTATCTTTGCTACGTTTGATATAATTTTTTTTTAAAGTATATAATCTATATCTAATGGCTACCCGAAAGTTTTCATTCGCTATTCTGCTCGTTAGCTGCGATGCAGAGTTGGTTCATTTATTTTTGTCTCTTTTGTGCATGAAAGTTGATTCGTCGTTTGGTTTCAATATCTCGTGCAACCATTATAGTCAAGAATTATTATTAAGTAAATTTCTACACGCAGACGTGGATCGAGACGAGCGGATATTCCCATCCAATTATATTTTTCGTTACGATAATACCTGATACTACAATGGAATGAAAGCTGCAGGAGCTTACAAGTTATATATCGTAAAAATTTCTTGCACCTACGTTTTGAGCAATCGATTTGTTTCAAGCTTGTATTAATATTACGTTATTGAATGTAGTATGTTACTTATAGCGATGTCTTTGTCATTGTGAAAAATCTCTCCCGCTGATACCTATTTTTCTCTCGAGCATAGGTATATATGCACTACTCCGTGTCTAACAAGAGATAAAATTAATTGAGAGAGGGAGAGATAGAAAGTGGGAAGAGAACGAGAACGAACGCAAAAAAAGACGTATTTCACGATTTGCTCAAGTCTGAAATTTATGATATATATATATATATATATATATATATATCTAACTACTTCGAAACTCGAACGAATTTCCCTCGACATTCTTATTTCTACAGGGATCTCATTGTTTGTCTTCTTTTTATTATCTTTTCATATTTCTTCTTTACCTGCATACAAACCTGATAAATAGAAAATGCAGACGCTAGATTTGCAAATACTTCATTTTATTCGGCGAATGAGAATATGTATGTAAACGGAACGTCTATTCCCTAGGGATACCTGAAAAACACCTGGAGTAGATACTCTGATAAATAAGGTTAGTAAACGCGTTTTCAACTTGCCAACTAATCGCTTCCGGTCTAATTGAAGGCAACCGAAGCTCTTTAATTTAACTGTAACTTTGGCAATATTGCACATCCCGTTTCCAGAATTCTGCACTCTGCAGGTCTCCGTAGACTCGACGGTGGTAATTAGTCGCACGTTATCGTTGTCTGGTGTTAGCTGCACACCGTTTGCAGTAGTGCAGAAGGGATATCATATGTAGCAAGAGAATTGCGCGTTTCGATTCACCCTAATTGGTGACACCTCAATAGAATCGCATAACTCACACCGGGTGAAATTCACTCTAGCTCCAAAAAAATTATATCTTGCTTCAACAATGAATTCTAAAATTATAAAAAAAAATATCTACGTATCGTTTAAAAACGCATGAAAAAGCTCTCTCAGTTTTCCTAGCCAAAATTGATTGTTTAAATATTTTAAAACATCGGCAAAGTTGAGGCAAAACGGAAAAAAAATGTCGCGGAATTTTTTTTTTTCTACAAAATTGATTTTGAGCGAAAAAAAAAACACGTGAAACTCTATTCCTGAACTCTACGAAGAGTTTGAATGAAAAATCTTTGGGATTAAATTCACCCAGAAGGACTACACTGAAAAGAATTTCGTTATAGTACCTAGAAAAATTGAGCAAAACAGGTATCGTTGAAAAAACTGTTTGAATATTGTTGGAATTACGAAATACGAGGTACGCGTAATCATTTTGCGCTATGATCGATCCTCTTTTGGTAATTGCAACGCAAAATCAGTTTGTTCGGTTTACTATACTTTTTTAGTTAAACAAGGCTTTAACGTCAATTTATCGTTGCACGAGCGTTAAATTTTCGCAACAGTTGCAAGAAAATATAGCAACAGTGATCGTAATGAGAAAGAATAGTAACGGATACCAGACTTTCCGGTAACAGCTAGAAAATTAATGTTCATTTTGTACCACGAACTATATTGTTCGATTGTGGTAAAAAATGAAAATAGTTAGAAACTGAGCGGTAACCGGAACTAAAAATTTCTCAGTGCAATTAGGGTTAATCGCTGTGAACTGCGCTTCAAATTTTACACTCAATGCTTATTTTTTGTATTGACATTTCACTCGTAGATATGATTAAAAACAGACCATATAAAAAGTACGGTATTTTTATATACATCAATATCGTTATACATACAAACTTATAACGTTTAAATTATACTCAAGCAACGACGAGGAGCAACTGTTCTGATTTTTCATAATATAATACAAAGTTAATTTTCTTGTCAATCCGATCTTTTATATTATTTCATTCATACGTACACAGAGATAGATAGAAATAGAGAAAGGGAAGGAGAAAACGTGTTTTATTCCGCGCCTTCGGATGCATCAGATTCGATCACACGCTTCGCTTCGTCCACTCGTTCGCAATTCACATTATATTATTCCGTTCGTAAATTGAAAATCTCTCCTCTCATATGCATAAATCTACATCGCATTTCACCGCGGAGACAGACTTCTATGTACCTGCATAACTACCTATATAAATTGTGCTCCGGTGTACGTCGAAATTTTAATTATACCGTCCACCGCGCGTATGACGTTCAAGGTGCTTGTATCGTGCGGGTACAGGGGTCAGTTTAACAAGTATAAAGTACGAAGGTTAAAACGGGAATTCCTTAATCTCCTGGATCCCGCTCAACTGTCTTCAATTTGGATATCCACACATAGAGAAATTTTTAGTTCCTGTTACCGCTCAGTCCTTAACTATTTTCATTGTTTACCACAAACGAAAAATATAGTTCGAGGTAGAAAATTAAAATTACTTTTCTAGCTGTTACCGGAAAGTCTGGTATCCGTTACTGTTCATTCTCATTACGATCACTGTTGCTATATTTTCTTGCAACTGTTGCGAAAATTTAATGCTTGTGCAACAATAAATTGATGTTAAAGCCTTGTTTAAGTAAAAAAGCAGAGTAAGCCTCAGAAACTGACTTTGCGCTGCGGTTACCAAAAAAGGATCGACAATAATGCAAAATGGTTACGCGTACCTCGTTTTTCGTAATTCCAACAATATTCAAACACCTTTTTCAAGGATATCTGTTTTACTGAATTTTTCTAGTTACTGTAAACAAATGAAATATTTCTAAGTGCATTCATTTTTGAATTTAATATGCTGTTTGGGAGACACTTTGCACACTTTTCTCTCTTCGATGGATTCTATCGGTGATAAACTTCAGATCTAACGGAACGACGAATACCCTTGATTGATCTCTGAAACGTGAATTTTATTCCCGATCTTATCTTTTCGCGCCACCGAATCCAGAGACGGAGAAGAGTTGATACGTAAGCTTGTATTCCGATCACGTGATCAATCCAATAATTATTTCTACGTGACTCTCTTGCCTCTCTTACTACTCGGCTTATTGTTAGATTGGTTGGTTTGGTGATGATAGTACGGTGTGTGTGTGTGTGTGTATTTTTATCTATATCTATATATATCTATATATATTTTATCTATATATATATATATATTTATACTCGTACATTGTCTGTCGGTTCGCGTAGCGTTTAGGTAGTAATATACCGGTTTTCTCCCTGATCCCAGACAATCAGTGGGTGCCTATCGATGCTGCTATACTAGACTTTCCACGTATTTGCTCGTGGGAAATGAATCTTTGGTAAATAAAACTAGAGGGAATATAAATAGCAAATAATATGGTTATGATTGTCCCGATAATAACGGAGATATTTCTAACAGTTTTCATCGCCAGTGACCAGTAAAAATGACGTGCATCTTCACTCGTGGATCTGATCAGTGCAGCGAACCATCGCGAACGAAATTTTAGGTAACGTGAAATTGGTTCACCGGGAACTTATTCGCGGAATCTAAAAACAACACAGTTAGTCTTCATCCGAGGTTGTTGCTCTCACTAATTGCAAGTTACGCCCGAATCGTGAAAGATGTTGGCGTCCGATCTCGAGAAGAAAAAACTTGTTGTACTAGAAATGAAATCGAAAGATGCCAAGCTTTCGTCTCAATCATACTTTGTAGCAGTAGCAGCAGCAGCAGCAGCGGCGGCGAATTGCTCGAGGAAAGATTTTGATCCGGTATTATAGTGTCGAATGTTCTCTCGAACAGAGAGCTGTATAAGCGATGATGGATAGCTGGTCAGAAAGCAGCGTATATAGTATACGGTAACAGGTATACATGTGTATAGCAATATGAGAATAAACGAACGAAAGCTTTTCCTAAATTCCTTCAAATACCGCAATCAGCAATAAATCAAGAACGTTTTTGCCGAAGTGGCAAGGGTCTTTATATGTCCGCAGGTATCTGTCTATCTATTTATCCACGTGTGTAGGTATGTCTGTATAAAGATGTGTCGGGTAACAACGCGGAGATAGAACCCTGCAAGCCTTGCGCGATGTAATCTGCCCGATACAGCCGGATATAGCTGGGCGAACGCGGCGAAGGCAACCCTCTATCTTCTCCTCGAAAATTTATGATTAACGCTATTCTTATCGTTCTCGTCATACTGCGGCGAGTCTACCGTAAGATACAAATTTCATTCCACGTAGCACAACTTGCTGTAATATTGAAAGTCTCCCGTGTTTCAGATTTTATTATACTTACACGCACTTTGACTAATTTAGCACTGTTTCTATGACATTTTATCGCAACTCGAGTCGTGAATAACGAATGATTCGTCGAATCAAGCTCTATGTTATCAAGCTTCTGAATATTTTTATCAGTATTCTAGGCGCTATTTCCTTGATTTTTATTTATTTTTTTGTTAATCATCACTTCCGTGCTTGTGAATAATAAAAGATCCTGTTTTTTAATAACGTAATATTTTTATTACTGCACAATTAGATTTTATTCTTCGTTAGGTATGTGTTACAGTCACACACTGGCTGAGTATGATAAAAAATTCTGAAACACCTTTTCATTTCACTCTCGTACTCATTTTGTAACCTCGAGAAGGGGAGAAATAATTAAAGATATAAAGTATTTATAAAATTTGATTTTACAATCTGCAAGGTACACAAGGTACACGCGTTTGTTAAATTTAACCTGGGCGCGAGGATTGGGAATAATATGTGCGAAGGAATACCGCACTCTTCGGCGTGTATCAAATTCTCTTTTGGAACGGAGGATTCCATTCGAATCGTCGTTGTCTTCGCTCGTCGTACGAGGATGCATGTACACCTGTACGGCTCGGGCATATGTGTATATTTTATACGTTTGTACAGATGGGGAAGTAAGTAAATATTTCAACGGAGCACTCTGCGAAGAGTCGTCGTCGTCGTCTTCTCTTCGCGGTTTCTTAGAGCGTCAACTTCTATTTTCACACGGTTTTGCGTAATGGATGCAGGCTGCCTGCCTGCGAATATATACCTATGCATGTACGCTGGTGAGATTTCCTTTCCCCTTTCTTCACATAGAGATATACCTAAGGAATAACGCTGCGCGGTAATTTAATACACCCATGGTGAAATAAATCCACCTTTGCGAGTTACGCGAAACCGTCGTTTCACTCGAGTCAATTTATTTTCAACCCCCGACGCGTCTCTAGACCTCGATGTAACAATATCGTTATAATAAAGGCCGACTATTTCATCCGCCCCGGGTAATGCTCGAAAGTGGTTTCTCGATGCTCTTCGCGCGTAGCATAAGTCAGGGGGAAGGAAATATTATGGCATCGTCTCGACGGTGCCGAGGAGGTGATGCCGATATCATGGATGTGATATAGAAGCTTCACTCTTGTGGAGAAGTATGTAAAAACGCTTTGGAGACCGTCAAACCTTGCTAATAGCAGATGTGAAAAATTTGTTTACAATTAGCTGAATGGCTATTAAATACTAATTTATTAGAGTTCTGGACAGACTTTGTACCGAACTTTACGTAGAATAAAAAAATCACTCGTATTTAAATGATGGAATTTCCCAAATTCGTATAACAGCATATTTGAAAGAATTCGTACGTTACTGTAAATTTTTCAGTATTGAATTTTAAACGCAGTTTTACAACCAGTGATTTACCAAAAATAACATTGTGACTTTTAAAAAATAATAATAATAATTATTATTATTATTATATCCCGTTATATATATCAAATTTACACCTTGAGACAAATGATTGATACGCAGTCAATTGAACCGTAAAGGTGATGATAAATATATACTGTAGGGTAAATTAATATTAATGATGCCATAGTCTCGGAAACATCGTTTTCTGGTATTTCCTCCTGAAAATTTTCATTTTCCCAGCTCATTATCGTAACAATAATTCCATCTGTAGGTATCGAAACTTAACGCAGAATTACTCAATTGTACGTCGATTATATGCGTAACCATGCAGTTATTTAAGGTGTTATACGTACCCAAAAATCTGTTGTGAAATAATGGAATACTATGTATAAAATTAAAAGCACTCGTTCGCTAAAGCTCGCTCGGGGTCGGATACCTAGTGTAGCTGGTTTTTGTGCTCGTGCGCTCGCTTACTCGTTATCAATGTTTTACCAAATGACACAGCTGTAGGGGAGACTGGGGCACGATGGACTCCCCAAAACATTCTGGCATTTGCTTTGCATTTGTGCATGTGACGCAAACCGAAACTGCCCGTAAGATTGTTTCCATATAACGCTACAAATCACGTTTACACACGCACGTAAGTATAACGTATTGTGATTTTATGACAATAAATTTCGTCAAAAAATACCACAGAACAATCGGCTAAGTGCTGACAGATTTGAAACACTACGCACAGCAAATTTAGCTGTAATTGAACGATGTATGATATTTATCGAAGAAACACCGTGTCCGTATATTATAAGCATCAGCATAAAAGTTATGACCGTTATTATAGACGTGTAAACAGATTTGCAGTTGATGTTCTCTTTCCCAAGTGGAAGAAGGGTAAGGATATCATTAAAGCGAATACGTATTAAGACCGTGGTGTAAGTATAATATACATTATATGTATATGCCTATAAACGTGAGGCACGGGCTATAAAGAAAATAAACCACACTGTAATTAAACTCGTTGGAAAGTTGATCGGAACCGCGAAAAGTACCCAAATGCTAAAGAAGAAGAAGAAGAAGAAGAAGGAACGGAAGAAACATGACGTGAGCTGTGAATGGTACAGGATGATATATACTCGAACGTTCATTTAGTTTAAAGTGAAAATTTAATAACAGAAACGGAGGAATTCATTTTCGCGTCATTATTCGACTTATGTATAAATTGTTGGATAATAAAAGACTACACGAATTCCTGCGAAGTATTTAGGTTTACGAATTTAATTGTAAGCTTTATAGATAAATTTCTTGAATATATATATACCTGATCCGCGTACTCGTCGCAGAACTGAATACGAACAATGAAACAAGACGCGCCTAATAAGATTTCAAAGACGTTTTATTAAAACGAAGTAATTATAGGTAGAAGGAAAACGGGAAAGGCGAAATAATTGAAACAACTAATGGCGTATTTTACTTCGAGCGGTTTCCTCCGCGTTGGATGGACGAACGAGGGTGAAATCACAGCCCGAGTCGGGTAGTAGTCGTGAATTTACGCCTTTAAATAATCGTGTATATATACGAATATTGTACATATCTACAATGCAGGCTCCGACAGAGAGCCGGTTTTCTTGACAAAAGATCTTGATTACCGCGAAAGATAATTCCGTATCGCTGTCGAGCTGACGGCATTAATTAGCAGGCGAGATGAATTCAATCTTCCTCGAAAATCTTGATTAATTATAACTTTTACTCCGACGACTGTGAGAATCGCCGCTGTATGTATGCGTGTGCATTCTAAAGCGGGCACTGCAGGATTCTGCAAACCGTTTCATATCATTTTAATTATTATACCACGAAATATATGTACGTTGTATAACGTTATAAAATACGTAAGCGTTGTAATCTTGTATCAAAAAGCAGCCATGCCGGTTACCCTCAACCAACCCTCTGTAATATGAATATTTTAATACTAATTCGACTGGATGAAGAATCATTTCACGTCTTTGAAGAAGACGCCGCTGCTTTTACAGCTCTGTCTTAAACTTTGAAGCGCCACAACTTTTCCTTGTCTTCCTTTATAATTAATCATTGTTATACACGTATACGTAGTAGCTTTCTTTCGCGCGAAAATCTCTGATACATATATATATATTACATATACCCGATCTCCACGTGATCGAGAACATAAGTCGTACAATTTCAGTGAACCAAGCACCGAATAATTTTACATCGTTATTCTTGACGATCAAAATAGAATTTTATCAGAGAAATTACAGAGGAAATTATTGTTAAACTTGTGGTAGAATTTATACAGGTATTATTATGTTAACTCGAATAACGCAGAGACTGCACTCGATTCGTTCTTTTTTTTTTTTATCACGTTAGCGATGATTATTTCGGATAAATCAATAACCAATTTTTTATATCGCGACTGTGGTAGTTTTTGTGCTTCCGGCTTTTTGAAAAAAAAAAAAAGAGTGAAAAAAGATACTATCCAATTTAACCAGATCACGAGAATTTACGAGCGTTTGTTCAAAATTCCTCCACTCTAGACTTTTTAACCTATAAATCAACTCTAGTGTACTAGATCGTATTTCAAATAAAAGAGTTCGCGTTTTCGAATTACGTTTGAAACTGTGAAAAAAATTTCGTATTATTCCTATGCTAAATGGAATTTTGGAATGCCGTTTTATCGATTTTTCTGATTTTTAAATAGTTATTATTAAATTTTAATATCATGTAGCTAGCCCATCGTCATTACCCTTACAATTTCTGCACTACGTGCTTATCAACGATGAATATCAACGCAAATCAAATATGTTATCACAAAATTATTGCAAATAACTTACAGTACAGGAGCTCGTTTCAGAGGTCATTGTGAGTGAGTTAACCTCTTTTATGGAAACTTTTACGGATGATCGTGACTTTTTGAAATCGCATACATTTAACAATAATGGCCGAAATAAAACCAGTCTTTTAATATATCGTTTATAATATAAATATTAGTTAATTGATTTGACGAGAAAGCGTAATAATAGATTACCTTTGCATCTGCAGTAATAATTGAAATAACAAGAACTAAAAATTATTCCCAAAATCTAATTCGTGTCTTGTGAACAGAATTAGAACTGCGGTGATCAATTGCTGTCCCGAAAGAACACAGACAATTCTTTGTTTCATCGCCAAAGTGCGGAGCAACGATGAATCACATGTCAAAGATCATTTGTTCGGGAAACATTTTTCCAATAAACGTATATCGCAACCCCGTTTACGTCCTGACAGGAAAACTGAAGGCGAAAAATACGTCAGCCTCCAACTCGCCCGGTCAGCTAAGTGAAACAAGCAACGCTGTGGTCAGCCAGTCGTTACCAATTCCTCTTCGCTTTTCACATTTCAAGCATCGACGCAGTCACTCAGATTGCGAATTTTTACACCTTCGTCATTATTCTACATTTTCCGATATAAAATTACTAACGATTCGTTAACTGATGAAAACGAGAGTTATATAACAGCTGTGTGCAGGAGAGTGGAAATGGAATAAACGACAAAACTGGCAACAAAAAAAGAAAAAAAAACTCTAATCGCATTAATAATAATACTGCGCAGAGGCGACTGCAAGAGAGGGACGAAAAAGAAATGGGGAGAATAATTTCAAAAAAAAAACAGAAATCCAAGCCGTGAACAACATAATTAAAAAATTCCAGAACTGACGAACGGACCGACGGATTGCACGCGGATAACCGAGAGACAAAGAAATAAATATGAGAGTGAACCGGAATTTTAATGAAGTTTGCCCCCATCAGTTATACATTTTTCTCTCTCTCCCTCGGTTTCGCGTTCACTTCCGCTTGTGCAGCTCGCCTTCCTCCACCCTCCTCACGACTGATCACTTAACCCTGTACTAACTCACTCGCACCCTTCGCGCGCAGTTTCCTCTCTTCTACTCGTATTTCGCCGTATATGCGATCCGTCGAATTTTCCCTATTCTTAAACTCCCTTCATCGCACTCTTCCTCGCATTGATTTTTCTCACTCACAATCAGCGAGCCTCGAATTCTCCTCGTCAAATCGAATTGCAGGGATTCGCCTGCGCCGATTTCGTGCTACCGACGCACTCGAGTAATTTATATTATAGTCTGATGGAATTTGTCACCCCTTCGTTTTGTTTCGCGACCGAAAAAAAAATAAATAAATAAATAAAAAAAAAAAAAAACGAAATTGCTTTTCTCCCATTCGTGGGATTTCGGGGGGACAACGCACTCTGATTTAGTTTCGGAAAAAAGAATATAGAAGAGAGAAAAAAAAATTACATTCGCGTTCGAGGAAAGGTACGGAAATTATTACGAGATCCGATTATAAGCGTACCTATTCCTAGCACCACGTTGCTCTTGTTGTTTCGGGCGCCGCGCAAAAGGGGTGAAATTCCGAAATACAGACGAAAAACGAACGAATTGTTGTCCCTTGACTTGTATCACGTATGTTGTAGAATTATACATATGCATAAACGCAGATGAGTAGCGGTTAAATCTGCGTACGGTTGTTGGAAGGAGGAGGGTTCCAAGTATAATCAAATGCGAAACCCTAAAGTTGGAACTTTCTAATCTGTAGCTACGAATTTATAGGGAGGATCGTGTTATTAGTTAATCTACCCCGAGTGTGCTTGACTGTAGGGATTTGGGTAAATTTAACTGTGTGTAGAAACTCTCCGAGGGCCGAAAGATCTGTTTAGAGATAATAATATACTCATCGTCAGTCTCTCGTATTACATCTAATGACACGCAAACTCATGCATCACGTGATTTCATAATATAAGTTTGCGAAACATAGAAGGTGATCGAAGAATTTCAGTGAAGTTTTTTCGGTAAGGTGCTATGATCAAGTATATAAAAAAATATTTCAAAAATTTAGCATTGAAAAGGTGACGCCGAATACGTTGTAGAATGTAGACCCAAGTTGTAAAAATTTGTACCGCGAGTATATCAACGACGTCGCACCAAATAACACGATACGGGAGATAGAGCGAACGCGCTCTTGTCCAGAGGTTTGTCAACATCGGTTGTCACGTCACGTCCGTACAATATATAATAAAATTATTATTACACGTCGAACGAAAATTCCTTCAGAGATGGGATTTTTAAATTGAGGTCCGTTGCCGCTAATATAAACCCCGAGCAGCGCGAAAAACGCGCCTTCCTGAAAATCAGTCGCGCGTGCCTGTAACTCTCTATTTTTTTTTTTTTTTTTTTTTCCCCGAGTTCATATTTTTCTCCTTTTTCTCCACTCTTAACTTTACATTATGCATTCACTTGCTTGACATTTCATTTTTCATACCCTCTCTCTTCTTTATCCGATATAAAATCGTAAAATGGTAAGAAGATTACACTTACCCCACTGCACTGCACCTTGTACGATATACAACCCCCCCCCATTCACCCCCATCTAACATAAAATACATTTTGGGCGACAGTTCGCGGTGCGTTATCCGTTCGTGATAAAACTTTTGGAGATTTATGCAGCTGCTTATAAATTCACCTTGCTTCCCTTTTGTAATATGTGCTTGTATATTTAAACTTTTCGCTGTGCAAATAGATGTTATACACATTCGATTTTTATATATATATATTTTTTTTTCACCCGTTACGGAATGTTCGTAAAGTTTCAAGAAAAAAAAAAAACAATTACAAGCTGTAATTTTCGAGGATTCGTATATGAAGATTTTTAAATTGTGGTGCAAAAATTTTTATTCGTTTTTGAGAAATGATTCTTTCAGTTTAATTATATATTAGTTATTTATTAGATATGCAAATACTGTTGCCTGGTAGTTCTTCAGTAATAGTAGTAGTAAGATCGAGATTTATTTATTAAAGCTTCTGTGCGTAGGCCGTGGAATTTAAAACAACATTGCGTACTGTTTAGAATATTCAATGAACCCATTGCATTGTTAATTAACGGATTGTTGGGCCGAGTTGTATCGTTGAATAAATGATGAGTCGAGCTTCCAACCTGCTACCGTCGCAAATGTCCGCGTATAACTCTCTCTATTTCCTTTGTTTCATTCACCCCTGACTAATTTGCTCGTGATCCATTTTCTTTTTCCTTACCCAGCGTGCAATTCTCTCGAGAAAACATGAAACGTCGCTGTACATCTTATTCATAACTTATCCTACTCTTAACTGTATATATAATTATACGGGTCGCAATCGTATCTAAGGATGTAATCTTTTTTCGACTCTCGTAGCTTTTACAGGCAGACTTTGACAACTAATGCGAATGATTATACATATAGAACTTTTTGTTTTGGATTCAATCTCATTTTTTTCGTTAGCCATTTCGTCAATTTGAAAACGCATTTTCTCAGATTTTCCGGATCTTTCCTTTATACGGTTATTCATTTCTGAAATGACAGATATATTTTTCTTTTTTTTTTAGAGATAATGTTTAATTTCCAAAAGACGGAGTAACAACTTTTCAATAAAAATTCATAGGGTTAGGGTCGAGTAGCAGCTTGAAGTAAGAGAATAATTTAAAAATGAAAAATGTAGATTATTATAACGTCTGAGATGGGTCAGGGATGAACGATAATCGAGCTGGCATGGAATGCCCTGTATAAATATTCCTGGAATATTTAAATATATGTATATCCTACCGGAGGCAAGCGCCATAGGAGAAAGAAGAGAAACGTAGTCGTATTTTAGCTGAAATCTCTTTTTGATGCATTATTTATTTACCTCACAATGAGGCTTCTCTTCCCTTTCCTCCCTTTGCCATTGCTCCGCTACTCCGTCGTCTTCAACTTTCTTCCACTTCCACGGGGGGGGGGATTTCCCTTTGTTTCCTTTTCCCTTCCTTTCTCGTTTCTCCTTTTCCTTTTATCTCTCTCTCCCCCGTTTTACTCGTCCAGCTTTTCCTTTCCTCCTTTCTTCGCCGCTCTCACTGTTGACCCACAAAACAATAAACCCGAGATCTGGAAAAACGCGGCGGACGCGACGTGCGGTAACCGGTTACTGTTTCTTCCTTCCCTGAGGGTAGGTTATACGCGAATGTCAAGAGACCTGAAGGGGGAATAAAAGCTCACGTACACTCTCTCAGAAACTGCTTACCCACCTACGAATTATTTACTTACACTTTCCGCTTTCCTTTGCTCTCATTACCCTTATAATTTCCTTCCTTTCTTTTCTCATATTTGTTTATCCTCAATGTTCGTTATGTTTTGTGCTGCTCGATGTTTCTTCTGCAATTCTGCAATCTTCTGCAAGTTGGATACCTTACAAACACACGACTCGACGTTGTTATATCCGAAGTAAGAGAGAGAAATTCGAAGAGTCGGAGGTCTAATTTTTATTTTTCTGTAATAATATTTTATTCCGAAATTGTTTTTAAACTTTATTTGTATATAATACTCAAGTAATATATCGTAGATCTAAAACGTTAATCAGTTTCTTGTGCTTTATTGCAGTTCAACTTTGTCGGGAAATTGCTGGGCCCCAAAGGAAACTCGATGAAACGTCTACAGGAAGAAACAATGTGCAAGATGGCAGTTTTGGGACGCGGCTCAATGAAGGACAGACAAAAGGTAAGCGACTGCATTAGCGCGTATAATTATTATACACATTCAAATTTTTTTAGTATACAATCAAATTCCAATGTCATATCGAAGATGGACTTCTGAAAATTGATCTTGAACAGGTGACGCGTGTTTCTTCCCCTCACTCTTTCGACTTTTCACGACATCGACACAAGTAGCAACCGGATGACAGTTTTATTGGCCCGCGTATAATCCCCGCGTTTTGCGAAGGACTTTTCTTGTACCCGCCACAGCGGTGCGGCTCCTTTGGTGCAGGATACTTAAACCCTGAGAGATGAATTACGAGCTTGAAGGACTTTAATTTCACGGCTACGACTCCGAATGTCGGCAAGAATTGCTCGGGAGAGAGACGCGGATAACAGTATAATGGGTGGAAAGAGGAGGAGGTGGATAGAAGTAAGGTGTAATATTCCGTGTGTAACCAGAGTCTGGCGGAGACGATGACGCGTAACTTTCGTCACCGAGACTAACGTTTCTGCACTGTCTTGTTTTGGAACTTTGATCACTGCAGCTTGTATCTCTAGTCTTATATACGGGCATCGTATAACTTCGCAAATTATACCCAAAAGACTCATTTACCCGGAATCGAGGAGGTTGGTGAGTCAAAAATTAATAATTTTTTGCTCGTTTTATCACGAAATGGTCGCACTGCAGTCAGCGAGTTATATCAAATTCAGACATATTCGTGTGCTACGCGAAGATTTTACCTCAAGTACGAGGAAAAAGCAATACCAAAATTATGAATTATATGTAGTTGTGATGTGGAAAATTTATTTTACATTACTTTAAAATTGTTGAAAATCTAATAGATTCGTTCGATTTTACACCGTGATGGGTTGTTTTATTGAAAATACTATTTTTTATCGTCCTATTAAGGTATTACCTATTATTCTATCTTTCAAAATCGCAGTAGTATTGATTTTGATTATAAAAAACACCGATCTTAAATTTACTATTGACAAAAAAGAAGAAATCAGATTCGTCAATTTCTGAAAAATTGTTTTCCTAACAAATCAAGCTCGTAGCGTGAGATTTCAAAGCCATTGGAGCTGAAAGATCGCAATATTTAGGCTCTTGTTTATGAATTTGTTGTTAGTTTTTTGCTTTCAATTTGTGAGGAAATCGACACACGGCACAGGAATATATAGATTTCATAAATTCTTAATCTTTGCTCGTCTCGTAACCGAATTAACGAAAAGTTATTGAATTTCTACTCACCAATCCCCTTAAACAAAAGTATTCATACTCGGGCAAGCAAGGAACTACAGAATGTTGCACGAGGAGGGCACAAAGCATAAAAATAATCTGTGTACACCATTTCGTATGCGGGAATATTTTTCAATCAATTTTTCTTCTGACGGCAATTAAGAAAATCTGAACGCGATGGGAATTCAATTTAAGAACAGAATTAGCAATCATTCTCACCTTCGAAAATTTAAATGTTTTATATTTTCATAAGCTTTCAACCGCGTCTTGAAAATTGATAAAGTAAATTGTCTTTGTTAGATAGGCAATCATTTTTCACTTTCAACTAAACGGATTCTGCACAACGCTATACAAAAGAAACAAACTTGATTTTAATTATTATGAGCTGTGTTTTAAAATACTCATCGTTCAAGATCAGCAGCATCACTTTTGTACGAGTGAAATCGATTCTTGCACATTCATATGCAAGAAATAATTCACCTGAAACGGTTTGTTTGAATCTGATTCAATGTATAAAATAAAAAAAAATGTATGTATTATATATTAATCAACATGTCTCGAATCAAATATTAAGAACGAAAAAGAAACAAACGAATCGAAGGAAAATAGACAGTGGTGGTTAGGTATTAAAAATAAGCTGGTAATCTATCATATTTCTCTCAATATTTCTCATCTGTTTGAAACGCTCGTAAATCTTTGACTCATATACATTCGTTTCCATTTTTGATGAAACATTTTTCCTAATTCTAATTTCAATGCCCTTTACTTATTGCAGACATTTGAATCTGTCCCTTCAGAGTTCTGACCCTTTTTCAACCGATTTCCAAATACCCGAATATACCCTTCTCTCAATCCGATAACCGAACAACCCAGCCCCAATTTATTTTCCTTTTTTTCATCATTGGCGGATCGAACCACACCCTTATCGCTATCCGGCGAACCTACCCTGAGCCAACGTGTACTGAATACATTGAATCCCGAAAATAATCGCAAAGGAATGGAGAGAAGTTCGAGAAAATGTAGAAACGAAATTTGCAGAGAACCGGTAAAAGTCAGAAAATTCGGCTGAAAGTTTGAAATTTTTTATGGTAGTATTTTTTTCATTTTTGCCTCATGGAGTCTGCGTAGACGTTGTTAAATTCTCGTGTCGTAGTCGGAAAAATCAGCCGTCGCTGTGAAAACATGAAAAAGTCTGTTGAAAAAATAGAGAATTTCGAAAATAAAAGTCCTCAACGAAACTCTGCAAACATATCACCAGGAATTATATATATGTGTATATATGTATATCAGTTGATGCTCTAAATTTGTAGACTTGTAATTTTACCTTTCCCTTCAGACGTGCAAATTGTATGATGCTAACGCTCACAGCGAAACGGGGGGAAAAGCAGCGCAATGAGTTTCAGTCCGTCACGGCGAATAATAAAACCGTAATAACAGTTCTTTCCCTGAATATTCATGCAATCGTAAGTTTGATCAAGGAATCGATACAGAGTCAGCAATTGTCAAATCAAAGATTGCAAAAATATGAAATTTATGCAGATATAATCGAATAACGAGGGAGAACTGGAATTGAATCGAGTAATATTATAAATGGAAGAGTGAAGATAAAATTAAAGGGTTTGTGAAGTCGACTTTCTGCATTTGCCAATTTATTTGCTTAGGTTCATAATTGCCAATATCGCAGTGATAACATTATAACTTAATATCAGTGAAATCTGTGTGGGTGTGAGTGAAAATATTGTCTTATCGCTTCATGAAAATGAATATCATTTATTTATATTTCACCCGAATAACCTACTATTTTTTTCTTTCTTTCTTCTATTAGCTTTTAGGTTTCTATTTACACGAAACGCTTCACTTTTTGTCACGCAACGAGCGTAATATTTTTAATCTCTATTAGCGATAATTAGTAGGAACAAAGAGTGACTTATTCAGATACCAGAATTTTGTTTTTTATTTTCTTGTTACATGAAAATTATTATAATTGAATGATTCAACGACAGATGCCGAACAACGAACCGCGTTATGTCTCCTGATATTTGAAACTCATTTAACATTCTTTGAGTAAGTTTGAATGTAATTTTCTTGATGAATTTACCATTATCAAATTGCGTGATATGAATTTTATTATACTGTTAATACATATGTCTGTGTGTGTGTGTGTGTGTGTGTGTATTGTTCAGAGGACAGCGACTGAGATTCCCAGAAAACACTTATAAACTTTTGCGCATCATACAAATCTGGCTGTTGAAATGCTAGGTTTTTTTTTTTTTATTTTTTCAAGTTTAATTGAATCACACCCTCTTGTCATCCCGTTGTCACCAAGTTTATCCTGCAAACTTCTCACATATATCCTAGCCCGCAAATCTAACGCGACTCTCTCTTCTCTCTCTTCTCTCTCAATCTCTCCCCTAATATTTGTCTGTAACAAACTTTGAGAATTTAATAAGCCTAGAAACCCAAGAGCGGAGGTTCCCTCCGTGCTTCTCTGCCCATGCACACGTAAACGTATACTATAGCCATTACATACATATACCATTTCACTCCTTGGAAACGCGTGATGTATAACTATATTACACGGGTCTATGGCAATGTACTTTCCCCTAATATCGGGTAGAACCTATTCGAAAATAATTATCGGAAACTCAAACTCGAAACTCCTAAAACCCTGGCTTCTGACAAGGAAGCACCCTTGTGCCGATCCGTTAATTAATAATTAGTCAAACACACGCGTGCGGTGTGATATAACTTTGTTTTCGAAACAGCGACAAAAATAATCTGCAAAAAAGAACAATACGAAAATTGAGTAAACTTTTCACACAATTATTGTTATTGTTATACATTGTCAGAGCCAGACGCCGAGTTTGATGGAAATCCGCGGGGTCCTGACCGTTCAATCACTTACGGGAACCCTTCGTAATTTTTTTTTTTTTTTGTTTTTTTCCTGTTTTTGTTTTTCGATTCGTCTCTTTCGTTTAGTATTACTAACCTCAATTTAAGGTACGAGCTATCCTACCTCCGGTAAAGGAAAGACCTTTAATATCTCTCTGTCAATATTTGAACTCGAAATACGACTGGAATGAAACAGTTTACTCATAGCAGATATAACGCTACTAGACATAGATCGGCGAAGCTATCTTGAAATCTTTGAAGAATTTGCACATAGCTTTCCGTTTTTATGCGTAACGTTCGTCATCATTTTTCTCAATTAACCAATATGTGTTATGTACGTTACGCTGGCACGTCAATATTTAAATACACGATTACAAATATTTCAGTAAGGTACATAATTATGCTTTATCCTTTCAAATTAGCTTTAAGGAAATTTTCAAGTATTTGCACAGATTTATTGAGCCAGTTTCGATGTTGTTAATACGGATATTGAAAAAAAAGGTGATTTAAAATTTCAATGGAACTGATTGTAGGTATACAAATCGCTGCCATTGATTTTTGGAGATAAAATGTCGCGGAATAAATGCATTTTCGATATTAAAAGGCTGTGAAATTCGCAAAAAATTTAATTTTAAGCCTCGAGTTGATTAGATTTCAGAAATTTTTTTTTAAAATTCGTGGTAACGATAAAAATTTTAGTACGTATTTACCGTCGTCGGTAAAGCAGTAACATGTTGTAAAAACTGCCTTTCAAATTTTATGTTTCGATAGAATGTAGGGAGAGCAATATTCGTCTCGTATTTTCTCCTTGAATCATATACACGCTATGTGTACATAATGCCTAGCTTTGCGTACGGATTATATGGTTTATCGGCTTTCCAACAACTCATATTCGTACGCGCAACGTGTATGTATGTGTAGAAAAGTTATGGGTATGGATAGTGATAAAAATTGTATTGTAGCGTAGGGTATAAATGAAAATACGTTTTCAGAACTCTTTCCCGGGGAAATTTTCATCCCCCAATAAGCGTATTTTCGCCGCTGTATATTAAATACAGCATTAAATTCGTTTGCAACGTTTTATCTGTGCATTTTTGATCTCGTTGTTTCCCCTTTTTGTTTCGTAATCCCACTACCTAATCGTTATTAAACCACGTTTCATTCAAAATTTGAAAAAATCCCCTAACCCAATAGCCGATCAATGTCTACTTCCATTTCGAGGAATTATATATACGCTCAATTTCGATTTTTCTTCTATATTTCGTTTCATTTCTCCTAATTTCTTTTTATATGTACAGGTATATCAACTTTCAGGAACATCAGTTTGATGAATAAATCAATCCTCTCGATGTATATGAATAATATACAGATACCTATATGTGTATACTTCCTTCTGTTTAATTCAAATTCTCAAATATCGCCCAATTATCTACAATACTTGAGGTTTATTTTTATAATAGTATATTTTCCTCCTGTTTTAAATGTGATTGCAGTTAGCAAAGGTAGTCTCACAGGAAAATCTCTTTCCCATTTTTTTCCCCACCTTGCACTCTCTTTTTTTTTTTTTTTTTATCTGTTCTGTTACACGTGTTCGTACCGTATTTTAAATTCTTCCCGCGATTTTGTGAAGGGTTTTTGATCAGGGACGAGGGTGGTAACGATTTGCTGCAGCGGGTAGGACGCTGTGTAATAAGATTGATGAAATTTCTCTGCACGCTGTATATGTACCTGTTTGAAAGCGATCCGGAAATTGTCGGAGATGAACCTGTTACCGAGCAAAATATAAATTGTGTAATAAGAGGATGCGAAAATCACGTGGTGTACATAAGAAGGGGTAAATGAAAATCGTTAAACGCGATTCTGACGCTCTGATTATGATATTATCACACCTGTAAAACTTTCTCGCTTTCGCTTTCTTCTTTCGCTTCTTCTTTTAAACTCCTCAATCTTTACGTTGCGTAGGTATATTCTAATCTCTGCGAATCGTTGGTACTCGGTTAATCTACATTTTATCTCCGTCGTGCCCCGTAGCACCGAATTCTAATATTTTACGCTCTTTATCTAACACCCCCACCTTTGACTTTTACTTTATTTCCAGTTTACGAAATTCTTGCGAACTTTGAATTTTCCCTGTTTTATCACCGATGTAACGCCTTTTACCTAATTCAAGGTGTTGAGTAATTTTTACACTGCGTCAATTTCACGCCGTTAACCATTAAAACAAGCACAAGTGTCACAAATCAAGCATGGCACGTGTCGCCAGTAACAGAGATGTCGGATAAAATTTTATTCTTGTTTCTTCTACCATCCGTAAGTGAAAGATTAGTGTGTTTTTCACGGGTGACTGTGGGCCAAATTTCAGTTCGATTTACAGCCAAGTTTTAGCTGCTCTTGTCTGTTTTCCCATTGCTTGTAGCTGAAAATTCTCCTCTTCCCTTCGATTTTGGCTGCTGGGTGCTTTTAACCGCGCGTATTCGAAATTCACGCTCCTCGCGATGAATCATCCGTGAATTGGAACCGTGCAGAACTATTTGATATACAGAATGTGAATGACAAAAAATAAAACTGAATAAATAAAAAGAAGCGGATAAATGAAAATTAGTAGAATTATAGCTTTGGCACCAGTTCAACGATTCCGTAGGAAAAATAAGTGTCGCCACATGCGGGCAGCCACTCATCAGTATTAATTATCGTCTTGCCTACTTCAAAATCTCTATAATTAACTCGGAAGCTATGCTAAAATTTTTACAATTTATTCAATACTGTTTTTAACAATTTTTGTCAGTGAATATTAAAAAATTCTCCGTGTAATATTTGTTTTTGGATCCCTAATTATTTCGCAATTTTTCTATTCTTTCAAATTTTGTTTTTTTTCCGACATTTGCCAGTAATTTTGTGTTGATTTTTTCTCGGTTCGTTTTTCCCTCCTTTTTTCTGATTCCCAAAATTATTATCCTTGGGCATTTCGATGAGGATGAAGTTACTGTAACGATGAAGCTCATTAGAAAAGCTCGTTACTTTACCACCTTTATCAATGTCCGAAATTTAGTGAATTATGATAAAAAACAAATGTACTCTTATTTTAAAAAGACATCTCCTTCAAAGCCATTATAAAATTGCGCAATAATGATTCTTCCCTGATGTTTAGTTACTAATCTCGGCCTCATAAATTTTGCGTCTATGTAGACGGCGTGAATTTTCTAACGTCTATTGTATGTAATATATTGTAGGCGATGATCGTTTCTTAAAATGCCGAATCGTTCTCCTCTCAGGACTTTAAAATTTCTCGAAATCATCAAGCTATGAGAGAATTCGCATAATTACTTCAGAAATTTGGATAAACCATCGTCAAAATTCATTTTAACAAGTTCGACCGATGACTCGTTGATTGATTAATTGATACACGTATACGTAAATAGTGCACCTACTTTGTGGACATTCCTAATTCCCTGATATAATCCTGCACTGTGTAATTACCGCTGCTCCTTGCGAATTTCTCCGAGTTTCCTCAATCTAAACGCAAATTGATCCGTATCTACCTTCAGCCCATTCTATTCCTCTAAAACTCGGTATATTCCGCAGGCTACTCCGTCTTCTAATCTTCCTAAGCTCAAGCCAAGTTCATGCCGCGTCGTGATTACTCTGAAAAGGGAAGTACCAACTCCTTCGATCAACGGAGAGATAAATAAACGTTGGCTACGTTCAAATTCTCTCCAGCTCGATATTCAGAGGGATACCAGAAGCCCTCCAAATTTTCAAACCAAATTTCTCTTCAATCGCAATTCAAACAATCTTTTTCTCTTAGTTGAAGAAAATTCGTCGAAAAAATCATGATCTTGAAATTAGATATTTGTCTGCGCCATTGACAGAGATTGAATAAAATTTATAGACACGTCTGATAATTTTTGGTTTTCCACAAACAGGAGGAGGAATGTCGCCAATCGCTGGACCCGAAATACGCCCATCTCTCGGACGATCTTCACGTTGAAATTGCGGCTCTCGCACCCCCGGCGGAAGCTCACGCTCGGATCGCCTTCGCCCTGGCCGAAGTCCGGAAGTATCTTATCCCGGACAACAACGACAACATCCGACAGGAACAGATGCGCGAAATGGAGTTAACCATGGCCGACGATCCGTCTGCCGGCGAAGAGAGGCGGCCTTCGGCGAGGGGTGGTGGAATCCTGAGACCCAGCAGCCGGCCGACGGTCCCAAGGTCATCCAGGGGTTAGTTCGAATTCTCTCCTATCCGGATATTTTGCGAGTTTGGAAACTGACCGAAACTACATTTCCACGTGTCAGGTGCGGGGGTAAAAATGGAAAGAGATCGGAAAGTTGTAGGGTTAGAGTATCTAATTTTTATAAACGCGAAAATCTACTTTGTATCGAAATATCAAAGACCAAAGTATGCAAATTTAAAATGTAGAATCGTCGGAATGGATAAGAATATAAATATACCGAGGCAAAATATAGAATTTTAAAGGATATTTAAATTCTTATATAGTAAAATAGATTCTCCTGACTTTGAATATTCGATATCGTAATAAGTCTTCATTTTCTGTGATATTTCTACATTTTTAGCCCTCTCCCCGCCATTTGCCCTACAGTGTTTCCCGGTATCTTTTTCCAACCAGTTCGTAGCTGTCGTACATTGCATCGATATATCGTGCACTGTGTCTCGACGCTGTATGAAGTGAATTCCGAGATACCGCACGTGTGATCCTTTTTCCTTAAGCACACTCCGAGGGCTTTCAAGTAGCGTCTTCTAATCCTGAATATTACCCGTGAAGTATTCACGATCGTTTTGAGACTGCACGCTCGTCACACACTCTGCTGCTGCTGTTGCTGTTGCTTCCGTTGCTTCTATACTCTAATATCGTACGTGCAGCAAGCTGGTTCCTGAAGGAGTTTACACAAGACGATACGCTTAATACGAAAGTGAAGCATATAATTTTTAAACGATGCAATTTTCATTCACACGTATTATACGTATACATATATGTATTATAACGACAGATGAAAAATCAGGGGACATTATTTTTCGTTTCGAAAAGAAGATTGATCGTTCCATAAATCTAAAATAATTTTAATATTTATTCAATCAAATGGTTCAACCGTCGATTAATATTGCAGCAGCCATTCTGCCGCCGCCGTCGAGCCGGGGGCCGATAACGCGTCCAGTGCCGGCGAAGACCAAGGTCTTCTCGATACTGGATCGTGCCAGAGTTGCGATGGACCAGAGTTACGGGTAAATATCGAACATTATCTCGCCTCGATTTCTCCTTACTTCGTTTTAATGATAATTATGTTACTCAAAGTATAAGGAAGAACCTCTTCCCGTAGGTACGAGGCGCCCACTCCACCGCCTAGCAGCCGGGTCGCGTCTCATCACGATTACGACTATCATCCGTCTTCTTCATCGAGCAGCCGTTACGCCGATCGCCATTACACCTCGTCCTCCGCGTAAGTTGCTCATTCAAGTATTTTATGACAGTTCGCATTAAATTTTCTCTTCATACACTTTCAGCTTATTGTTAGTGGTTCGATGATTATAACCCGTCTAATTTCGAAAGCTACGAAATACACCCTAAAAGAGAAAATACAGAAAGAAAATTCCGATCAACGGAGATTTTTTTTTTTTTTTTTATCTGATTAACGGAAATGTTTTTTATTTGGATTGTATTTTCGTTCAAACTATCGCGCAATTATCACAGATTTGTTACATATTGTATATTGATGTGAATTCCTTTTTGATCTCAGGGATGATCTGTATCCTTCATCGAGATATACAACGTATGAATACGAGGATGACGCTGTGCCTCATTCATCGCATGATTATTACGAATCATCGGAGTATCCAGGTACGTGAGATTCGCTACAAATATCATTTAACCTGATTTTTTTTTTATTTTTTTTTTTTTTATTTTTTTTTTGCTCCATATTTTCAAACAACCTTTTGACTCAATTAATGGACGCATAGGGAAATTTTTTTTTTTATTTCATTTTATTTTTCAGTCATGTAACACATTAAAACTACCGTCAAATAGTCCAGAGTTTGTACATAAATACTTGTTCTGACGAAATTTCATTTCAAGTATACGATTTTTATATGACGTGATTATGTTTAAAAATGTAAATATTAAATCTTTTGGTAATAAAAGTTTAACTAGATATTCTAAAATCTAGGTGTGATACGCTATCGATAAAATTAAAAAAAAAAAAAAAAAAAAATCAACAGAAAACATGAAAAAATAACGAAAGAATCAAATTCTATAATCAAATCTTCAGATTTTAATTGCCATTCGTTGAAATGTGTGACGATATGAAAATAATTGATTGAAATATCATATCGTCGCCGTATTACGTGACGATTCTCGTAAATATATTAACGATTCACGCAATAAGTGTGGCAGAATAAAGAAATATTTGAATTCCTAGTGAAAATATCTGACGGTAATAAAATAAATCTTCAATTCAATAATAAATTCTCCCCACAATTTACAGAATATACTTAAAAAAATAATCTAATGTTTAAACCAAAAAAAAAAAGAAATAATTGTATGTCAATTCTGTTTCCGAAGGCTTTGCATTATTAGCATGAGGTCGTACGTTCATTTTTTCTTATTTTTAACTATTAAAAAATTCAAATTTGTATTCCATCGCTTTTCAATGACGTTATTAGTTTTTAACGGCACAAAAGTTGGCAGAAATGGCTATTCTTCTAATGCTTGAAATTATTTGCTCAAGATTGATTATTGCCGTTCTTACAGCAGAGTAAAGGCTCGTTTGATTTTTACCACATTGCTTTTGACAATACGATGAACTTTTAAGAATTTGCAACATAACTAAAAGGGAATCCAGAATTTAAGAATAACAAAAATAGAAAAGTTAGAAATCGTTACAAGTGACTTCAATAAAAATGGCATTCTAAAGTTGTAATATTTGATTCTTTTTACTTTCTTAACAATTTAATATTGAGTATAAAGATTTAAAAAAAAAAAAAAACGAAAAAAAATACTAAACATCACAGGAATCATCGTCAAAATCGTCAGATAAACTTGATGAATGATGACTGATGAATATAAAATTAATTGCCCAGTAACGTTGGATATTTGAGGCTTAAATCGAATGTTAATAATATAAATTGATTAACTAGTTGTTTCTTAGACAAACAACTTACTCCATCGTAGTTTGTTGTATACTTTCCTCTTAAATATTAATATCGTCGTTGTGTGAAGTAAAAAAATTTCTCCTAATAATGAAAATCCATCACTGAATGACGTTCGCAGAGGAGTCATCGAGCCGCGCGTGGAAATCGTACAAGACCACCACCACATCGAGCTCAAGCTCGCGCTACCGCACTGCTCCGTATTCCCGTCCGTCCAAGTAAAAGTCTTGATAATAATTATTATTTCCCCCTCCTTTATACGATCATCACACGCATACCTGCCTTCCTCCTCCCCACCTTTCCTTAACCGTTACACTGCAAGTGTATAAAGATTATCAACCTTAGCTTTATCATTCTTACGATTGAAAGTAAAAAACGTAAAAGAAACTGGGTTTAAAGAACATATGAATGAAACAGCTACGATTAAGAAGGTCAAAATGGCATAAGAAATAAAAATGATAATTCAAATAACGAACAAGAGCGTTAGGACAAAGACGGGCGTATTTTAAAAATACACGAAAAAAAGAAATATAAAACCTACGACATCAGTACGTTTGTATTTAATTAAAACTTTTGATTCGTCGAAAGTATACGTCTAACAATACAAGCAAGAAATATTTAATAATAAATATTGACGCACGGAGTATTGACAACTACTCTCCCAAAATATCTCGTGAAGTATTGTTCTGAAATAATTCTGTCTCGATTTGTTTTCTGTTGCGTTTTTTTTTCCGCAATATACCTTCAGTCCAAAAATAGAATACGTCAGCAAGAGTTTGTTACTCTATAAATATATATATATATATATAAAAAAAAGATATAATGAACAGAAAAAAATCAGGCGTAAACCGGTAACTCGATTCGTGATCATCTCCATAATGTATTGTTTTCCTTAATTATTTTCATATGGACGCTAAAAAGTTAAAAGTAAAGGGAGAAGGGGGGGGGGGGGTGTATTTAATTTCTCTGAAAGTATGTCACCCAATCCTATAATCCTCTCCCGAAATAAGACGACGTGGCTGCGGAAGCTAACTAATGACGATGGGTTAAGGATGAAGAGGATCCAATACATGTGGGGCGTAAAATAAGTAAACACTTAGATAAGAAAGTTAAGGTCCTTTATTTGTAATGATGATGATAATAATAATCGTAATCTTTGTAAGGGTAAGATGATAATTATTGGTCAATATTATAATACCATTTCAACAAATAAAAAAATTTGGTCATTTTTTTAATCGAAAGTGAGCACATAACTTGATATACTAAACTGACAATTGGCTGAAATAAAGAAGGAAAACAAAAGTAATTAAAAATTATCGAACGGTACCCAAGTCAGTCAACAATTGTGTAAACAGTAATTAATAATGAAATGAGCATAGATATATATACAAATAAATATGCAATTGAAAATAAAAATATATTCAACGCTAATAAGGCTCTTTAGAATTAAATCGAACAATTATTATATTCGATTGTGGGAATAGAAGCTACAGTCAGTAATTAATGTCCGTAATACATATATGTATAAGTATATAGATACTTTAAATATCTTAAAAAAAAAAAAAAATATGTTTAAAAAGAAAAATCTGTGTGTTTAACTATCGATGACATCTAATAGTTGCATTAGTGAAACAAGATGAAAAACAAGAAAACAATGGAACTATCATGAACAAGATTTGTACACGTAAATAACATTTTATCAAACACCTTACATAGGAAAAATTAAATATTCAAATTAAAAAAGAAACAAAAAAAAAAAAATTGAAATATGAAAAACGAAAAAAGCACACACCCAAACACACACCTACATATTCTACAATGTAATTGTCGATAAAAATAAAAATACGAATAAAATAATAAAACCTGACATTCTGTTTTTGTATAAAAATGTTAATAACGTATTCCGATTAATATTATGATGTTAAACTAAAACGTGTTCATCACCGACTACGATTCTACCCGAATATGGAATTCGAGTCGTAACGCAAAGTATATTTAACAAAAATGCAACATCCGCGCGATCGAAAAGTTAAAAACTTAATATATGTCCTTATAGTAATATATTTTCTATACCACGCACGCTCGATTTGCGTGATATTCAAATAGTAAGCAACGCTTTTCGTACTTTTCGACTATCGATAAGAGTTTGTACTTGTTTTTCACAATTTTGCCTTTAATTTCATATAATTAATTTTTTGCGTATAAGGTTTCTCTACAAAAGTGACATAATCTTAATCGGAAGATAAACGAATAGTTGTTGAAGTGTAAATTATATACTTTGATTTTTGTAGTCTTATTCAAGGTAATAATTAACGTTTCTACGTCTTTCATTTTTCCTCTTAATATCTGCTTCTTTATTTTTCGGGTGAGAGATCAAGCAACGATTCAGAGATTAACTCGTCATCTGACAAAACTGGGTTTTCGTTTTGAAGGACATGTATAAAATCTAATGAGAGAAAATCGTAAATATGGTAAAACGAATTGGCACAGGACTGTATCTCGTTCATGTGTAAAATGAAGACAACGGCGCTGTTTGTTATCTCTCTTCTAATGCTATATTCTCACTTTATTCTTGTCAGGTGTATAGAAGATCCTTGATCGCGTGGGAACGCGTACTTGCCGAAAAAAAAACTTCAAAAGTTTTTGGTCTCTGAGGCGTCGGACCATGAAGTGCCTTAATGTAAGTATACTGCCATGATTTCAGCTCAATGATATCAACCAAGCAATTTATCTAACTACTCGAAAAATTGCTGAATTACATTTTGACTATGCTTCGCTCTGTGTCAAGTTGAAGTGAATAACTGCCAATTTTCTCTTCATCACCTGCACGCGTTGAACCTTTCTTCGTTTCTATCTTTTTGTCTATTATAGAATCTTGGTGATCGGTCAAGTAAACGTATTTTTAGTAACGTTTCGACCCGGGTATGGGCCCTCCTCAGAACGATTTATTTATTTAACTGTCAAGAACAACAAAAAAATTTTTTTTAAATAATAATACTAGAAGTACAATCAGACATTAAATATTGTAGATGTAATACTCTTAGGGCTATTATATATTATTGGTTAGTAAGAACAATTTGATTAATTGAAAAAAGAATGGCTTAAAGTGTTATTTACATTTTTTTATAAGTAAGTGGACTAAGATGTAGTCGAATTCACAATTTACAATTAGTGGAGACAATGTTCTTTGAGTGACGGTAGTCAATGTCAATCTTCTAGTTATTTTACATGTAGGAGTTAATAGTTGGAAGTCATTAATTAAAAAGATTAAAGAACTATGTTTCTTCACAGTCAGTATGTCATTGTGTTAAAAGGTTTTTAAAGAAGGTCTTTTTAGCAGTAAAATTAATTTGCAAAGTGTCCAAGAAGTGGAGGTAGGCTCTTTATGACTATGTTCCACATGTCTAACAAAAATTATTGTTGGTTGAACCGATTGGGTCAACAGGTGAATAACGACTGATGGGAGAAACAAATATGATCCAGAGTGAAGGTGAACCTAATATAAACAATTATACAGAAAAACAAAAAATATTTTGTGAAAAAAATTATGTAGAAAAACTGTGTTATGGGGACAAAAATTTTTTTGTATCTAGTTAAGGTTAAACAATATTTGTTGTGTGGGCGGAGATTAGAGGTTTGTAAATATTACTTAAATGTTCAACATCTTGTCTAAGATTAACGGAATTGGTGTGACCTACAATGTTGCACATTTCTAGTAATAGTCTTATATAATAATTGGGTTCTTCACAAAGGATGCTTGTATTGTCGTAGTTAAAAGTATGTTGTTTATTGATACTATGTTTTGTTAGAGCGGTGTGACGTTCTTCAATCTCATGTACATTGCGTTGATGTTCTTTGATTCTGGTGTTAAGGTGGCGGCCAGTTTGTCCTATATAAACTTGGTTGCAACCATTGCAAGGTATTTTATACACAACATTGGATCGTTTGCCAATGGAGATCTTATCTTTTCCCGTATCAATATTTAATGTCTGATTGTACTTCTAGTATTATTATTTAAGAGAAAAAATTTTTTTGTTGTTCTTGACAGTTAAATAAATACATCGTTCTGAGGAGGGCCCATATCCGGGTCGAAACGTTACTAAAAATACGTTTACTTAATTGACCGATCACCAAGATTCTATAATAGATTATATACGAGGTCGAGAATTCTTATTCGTCTATCTTTTTGTGGTATCTCTTTACCTTGGTACAATCTGGCAAATTAGATTCAGGGTCACGCGGTGAACATAAATAATTCAACTGTCTTTCCATCTTCTCGTTAACTTATTCAGTATTTGAAGATCAAAATAAATATTAGTCTTGAATTTCAAGAGACTTCCATCCCACAGTAGCACGGATTTGTTCACGCGTTTTTACGGCCTCTCTAAAGCTGGCTTCGTTTTGATCTTTTAGCCAATTCTTGTTAGAAGCTTTTCGAACGATCATGTCACATGCAGCACCGTTGCTGTTTATCTAATTTGTCTAAACTATTAGCCACTTTTTCACATCGATCGCTGTGAATACATTATGAGCTGCTTTTCCGCTGTAGCTGCAGTTACACGAAACTTCTTTTCTCAAATGTTTTATTCCAGCTTATAACTTGTGTGACATTTTTTGCAATTCAAAAGCTTGCTGGTTTGAGTTTATGGTAATTTTTAAATTTTAAGCGTGGCTTGAAACGTTGCTACTGGATTAACAAGCAAGGAAAATCTATGTTTGGACATGGTTTTATTTTAAACTAAAGAAAACTTGGTTTCAACGGTATCATTGAGCAACATGGCAAAGCTATAAGTAACATTGAAGTAATCTATCACTTTTTAATATTCGAGGAGATTATCATTCGATTCCTTGTCATTCTCGTTTACCATTATTTTACAAGACTGATATTTATGAGATAGAATAGTGTATTTCCAGGTCGAAGATTCATGGGGAACCAACACACATGGACACGTCTCGCGCGGACGTGTGATGTTTTACATTATAAGCAAAAACGGTGCAGACGCTACTGCAACGTTAATATATATGTGATGACTTATTTAATGATAATATATTTAAAAAAAAAATTAATAAATCGTTGTGACATTATATTTATACGAATATACCAAACATCTCGTTTATTTGTCACCACCTTCACCTCAACGTTCACTGAAGAACATAAAAACCGATACCCCTGGATAAATTTTTATGAGTAGTTTTCGGCGGGCAAGTGGGCCCAGGTGGGCCTGAGAGCGTAGGAGGCTTCTGCTCTATCGACTCTACTTAACGGGCTCGCACCGACAGCACCGACATTCGTAGCAGCCAAAGTAATGTCAGCATGAAAGCTTGACATTAAGTCGGTACAAAGTGAGTACGTAAGACTATTAGTCGACTGCGATTTAGAAATGTCGATCAGCTCGATCATCCCCGTGAGAAGACGCGTAACCGCGTCCACCGCCAACCACCCCAACTACCTTCGAGCACCTCCAACCACCGTCAACCACCTCCTCCCACCTCCGACCACCTTAATCCTCCACGACCACTTCGTGCCCGTCCTCCTCCTCCTCGCGCCCCTCGTCATACTCGTCCTCCTCGTCGTCCTCGACCACCGCCGATCACCACCAACCACCACCAAACACCTCCAATGTTGACTGAAGAATATAAAGACAGTTGCCCTAATGGACTTTGGTGTGACAACCGAAAATCGTCGTGCTCTTGCGCTCCCTGAGATGTTCTAACGATAGAATTGAAAACATATTGCAGAACATCAAAGAGTTACCGATTTCGACATGATGCTGGCTGCATTCACCTTCCGAGTAACACAGTCTTCGCAACGATAAGCCCAAGCCAGTAATTAGCCTGTGTGTATTTACCGACTTGTCGGCGATTCGAGAAATTAATAATGAGAATAAAATTCGTCGCAAAACAGTGTTTTAATTGAAGTTTAGGTACCGAGAGAAGAATGTATACATAGATCATAAGTAATAATAGATTGGATGTCATAATGATGCAGAGACCAAAAAGTATAGTACCTACGTTGGGTAGAGGAGCAGGATTGTTTTTCGAAAAGTGTTCGTATGGAAAAATATTCACAGTCACTGTAATATAATGTAATGGATGCTCCGTATATAAGTCAGTATTTAACGCAGCGTCCTGATTTAACGATCTAAAACGGTGATTGTCGGCGATTTTTTTTCTTGATAGGGAAGAGATAGAACGAAGCTTCTTAAATCTTCGAGTGTATTTTAACACACATTTGAAAGGTACGAGCAAAAATTGTTTTCATCCAACTGTCGCAGAACGGCAGCGTTATTGGCTGACCCGCTCACTGAAGAATATATCTTTAGTCAACGGCTGATCATCGAAGGACCTAGCCGCTTGAGTCTAGAATCGGCAGGAAAGATGAAGTGCGTATTTCTTGTCTGAAATGTAAAAATTAAAATCATACATCATATCATACCATCATACATCATACATAGTATTAAAGTTCGAAACCAAAGTTCGGATGTTCAGAAAGTGACGTCACCGAACATTTTTTTTCTCTTGACGTCATTGATTTATAGTAATCAGCTAGCCTAATTCCTCAGTCTGGAAACAACCGCGCAGTAGGGCGAACGGATGAAAATCGCGCTCCGCAGATTTCGAGTACCGGGTTCTCTACGTCCTGGATTCTGCGCTCTGGGTTCGCTACCTGATGAAACTCGACTTCCAGGACAAGCGCTCCGTAGTTCTGGCTGTCCAGGTCCTTGACCTGGTGACTTTTGAGCTTCAGGACTAATTTTCCGTAGTTTCGGTTAACCTTGTCATGTTTACAATAAATTATTTCAATTCATTTATCGCGCAAGCCCAAATTGAGTAGGTACCAATGCGGTAATAAAATTTCTATAATTTTTTATAATTTTCTCATAATCGTCTTGGTCAAATCTGTCAATACAAAAATGATATTGATCCTTACACAATATTTTTGATGTGATTTAATTTTTATTAAAAATATTCATCAGTATTCGAGGCACAACCCGTGGTGGTAAATGGTGGTCGTTGGAATTGGTTGGCGGTGGTTGGAGGTGATCGGAGGTGGTTAGAGGTGGTTGCGGGTTATCGTGGTGGACGGGGAGGAGGACGAGGGTAACGAGGAGAACAAGGTGGACGAGGAGGACGAGGATTTGTGCTCTGTGTGCTTAACATTTTTATAATATTTAACGGCAATTGTAATTATATTTTATTTCAAATTTTTTTGAACTTGTCATGTTGACAATAAATTCTTTCAATTCATTTTTCGCGCAAGCACAAATTCGGTAGCTATCAATGGGCTAATAAAATTTGTATAATTTTTTATAATATCCTCGAAATCTTCTTGGTCAAATCTGTGAATGAAACAATCATATTAATCCTTACACAATATTTTTCATGTGTTCTAATACTGAAAATATTTATTAGTATTCGAGGTATAACCCGAGGTGGTTAGCGAAGGTTGTTGGCGGTGGTTGGACGTGGACGGAGGTGGTCGAGGAGGAGGACGAGGACAAGAAAGATGTGGGGGAGGAGGAAGCGAAGGAGAAGGACGGAGGTCGTCGAAGGTGATTGAAGGTAGTCGGATGGTGGTGGGGTAATGGGTTGGAGGGTTGGTAAGGTGATAGGGTGGTGGGGTCGTGGGGTGAATGGAAGGCGGGGTGGGATGGGGGTGGTGAGGTGGAGGGATGGTGGGGTGACTGGAATGCGGGGTAGGGTGGGGTACCCTACTCCATCCCACCCTACCCTATCAACTCACCAACCCATCACCCTACCCTACCCTTCCCGCCCCTGCCGTCCTCCTATACTCCTACTTCTACTCCTACTCCTACTCCTACTCCTGATCCCACTCCTATTCCTACTCCTAATTCTGAATATTAATGTTATGGGATGTATAGACTGCGTGTCGAATTGTATCCCACATCGAAACGAACAATTCTTTGATTGTCATATTATAGCCGATCATAGTAGATAATCTGGTTAGTTTCCTAGAAAATTATAAAATTTATAGTTTGCATCACGTATTGATCATTAATAAATCATTTATTTCAATGTCGTACATGGACCGCATATACATTTATACTTTTTGGTCTCTGCATCATTATTACATCTGACCTATTTTTATTCATGATCTATGTATACATTCTTCTCTCGGGTACCTATACTTTAATTAAATTACTGTTTTGCTACGAATTTTGAAAGATATTCATTTTCATTATTAATTTCTTGTATCGCCGACGATTCGGTAAGTACACTCGGGCCAGGTACTGGCTTGGGCTTACCATTGCGAAGACTGCGTTACCCAGAAGGTGAATGCAGTCAGCATCATGTCGAAATCGGAAACTCTCTGATTTTCTGCAATAAGTTCTCAACTCTACCGTTAGAACATCTCACGGAGCGATTTTCGGTTGCCACATCTGAGCCCATGAGGGCAACGCTCTGTATATTCTTCATCCAATGGTGAGGCTAACCCTTTTGCATTTTTGACGAAAATTTTCGCGATGTTAAAATGTGCTGAAATAAATTCTTTCATGCACTATTCCGACGTAATTTTGCGAGAGAAATCAATTAGGCCCAGTCTCAATACGGTGCGAGTAACGCATCAAAAATTACAGCGAAAATACGAGATCCTGTGTTTTCGACATTTTTCAGCTGGTGCTTTTTCGCTCGCCGTTTCTCTCCTGTTGGTCCTACGCTCTTTTCACTGCGTTTTCCGAGTTCCTAAGGGTCCAATTAGTCAGGTAAGGCTCATCCAAGTCGAATCTGAGACCAAAAAATTGCGGCTCCAAAATCGAAGAAAAGTAAGGCTAACCCCTTTGCATTTTTGGCGAAAATTTTCGCGATTTTGAAAAGTGCCGGAATAAATTCTTTCATGCAGAATTCCGACGTAATTTTGCGAGAGAAATCGATTGGGTGCAGTCACAGTACGCTGCGATCAACGCATCAAAAGTTACAGCCAAAAAACGAGACCTGAGTTTTCGACATTTTTCAGCAGGTGCTTTTTTGCTCGCCGTTTCTCTCCTGTTGGTCCTACGCTCTTTTCGCTGCGATTTCTGAGTTTCTGAGGGTCCAATTGTTCAGATGAGGGTCATTTAAATCGATTCTGAGACCAAAAGTTTTTTGCCCAAAAACAAAGTAAGGCTAACCCCTTTGTATTTTTGGCGAAAATTTTCGCGATTTTCAAAAGCGCTGGAATCAATTCCTTGGCGCACTATATCGACGTAATTTTGCGAAAGAAATCGATTGGGCGCAGTCCCAATACGCTGCGATCAAAGCATCAAAAGTTACAGCCAAAAAACGAGACCTGAGTTTTCGACATTTTTCAGCAGGTGCTTTTTTGCTCGCGGTTTCTCTCCTGTTGGTCCTACGCTCTTTTCGCTGCGATTTCTGAGTTTCTGAGGGTCCAATCGTTCAGATAAGGGTCATTTAAATCGAATCTGAGACCAAAAGTTCTTTGCCCAAAAAAAAAGTAAGGCTAACCCCTTTGTATTTTTGGCGAAAATTTTCGCGATTTTCAGAAGCGCTGGAATCAATTCCTTGGCGCACTATATCGACATAATTTTGGGAAAGAAATCGATTGGGCGCAGTCCCAATACGCTGCGATCAAAGCATCAAAAGTTACAGCCAAAAAACGAGACCTGAGTTTTCAACATTTTTCAGCAGGTGCTTTTTGCTTCATAATTTCTCTCCTCTTGATCCCACGCTCTTTTCGCTGCGATTTCTGAGTTTCTGAGGGTCCAATTGTTCAGATAAGGGTCATTTGAATCGAATCTGAGACCAAAAGTTTTTTGCCCAAAAAAAAAGTAAGGCTAACCCCTTTGTATTTTTGGCGAAAATTTTCGCGATTTTCAAAAGCGCTGGAATCAATTCCTTGGCGCACTATATCGACGTAATTTTGCGAAAGAAATCGATTGGGCGCAGTCCCAATACGCTGCGATCAAAGCATCAAAAGTTACAGCCAAAAAACGAGACCTGAGTTTTCGACATTTTTCAGCAGGTGCTTTTTTGCTCGCCGTTTCTCTCCTGTTGGTCCTACGCTCTTTTCGCTGCGATTTCTGAGTTTCTGAGCGTCCAATTGTTCAGATAAGGATCATTTAAATCGAATCTGAGACCAAAAGTTTTTTGCCCAGAAAAAAAGTAAGGCTAACCCCTTTGTATTTTTGGCGCAAATTTTTGCGATTTTCAAAAGCGCTGGAATCAATTCCTTGGCGCACTATATCGACGTAATTTTGGGAAAGAAATCGATTGGGCGCAGTCCCAATACGCTGCGATCAAAGCATCAAAAGTTACAGCCAAAAAACGAGACCTGAGTTTTCGACATTTTTCAGCAGGTGCTTTTTTGCTCGCGGTTTCTCTCCTGTTGGTCCTACGCTCTTTTCGCTGCGATTTCTGAGTTTCTGAGGGTCCAATCGTTCAGATAAGGGTCATTTAAATCGAATCTGAGACCAAAAGTTCTTTGCCCAAAAAAAAAGTAAGGCTAACCCCTTTGTATTTTTGGCGAAAATTTTCGCGATTTTCAGAAGCGCTGGAATCAATTCCTTGGCGCACTATATCGACATAATTTTGGGAAAGAAATCGATTGGGCGCAGTCCCAATACGCTGCGATCAAAGCATCAAAAGTTACAGCCAAAAAACGAGACCTGAGTTTTCAACATTTTTCAGCAGGTGCTTTTTGCTTCATAATTTCTCTCCTCTTGATCCCACGCTCTTTTCGCTGCGATTTCTGAGTTTCTGAGGGTCCAATTGTTCAGATAAGGGTCATTTGAATCGAATCTGAGACCAAAAGTTTTTTGCCCAAAAAAAAAGTAAGGCTAACCCCTTTGTATTTTTGGCGAAAATTTTCGCGATTTTCAAAAGCGCTGGAATCAATTCCTTGGCGCACTATATCGACGTAATTTTGCGAAAGAAATCGATTGGGCGCAGTCCCAATACGCTGCGATCAAAGCATCAAAAGTTACAGCCAAAAAACGAGACCTGAGTTTTCGACATTTTTCAGCAGGTGCTTTTTGCTTCATAATTTCTCTCCTCTTGATCCCACGCTCTTTTCGCTGCGATTTCTGAGTTTCTGAGGGTCCAATTGTTCAGATAAGGGTCATTTGAATCGAATCTGAGACCAAAAGTTTTTTGCCCAAAAAAAAAGTAAGGCTAACCCCTTTGTATTTTTGGCGAAAATTTTCGCGATTCCCAAAAGCGCTGGAATCAATTCCTTGGCGCACTATATCGACGTAATTTTGCGAAAGAAATCGATTGGGCGCAGTCCCAATACGCTGCGATCAAAGCATCAAAAGTTACAGCCAAAAAACGAGACCTGAGTTTTCGACATTTTTCAGCAGGTGCTTTTTTGCTCGCCGTTTCTCTCCTGTTGGTCCTACGCTCTTTTCGCTGCGATTTCTGAGTTTCTGAGCGTCCAATTGTTCAGATAAGGATCATTTAAATCGAATCTGAGACCAAAAGTTTTTTGCCCAGAAAAAAAGTAAGGCTAACCCCTTTGTATTTTTGGCGCAAATTTTTGCGATTTTCAAAAGCGCTGGAATCAATTCCTTGGCGCACTATATCGACGTAATTTTGGGAAAGAAATCGATTGGGCGCAGTCCCAATACGCTGCGATCAAAGCATCAAAAGTTACAGCCAAAAAACGAGACCTGAGTTTTCGACATTTTTCAGCAGGTGCTTTTTTGCTCGCGGTTTCTCTCCTGTTGGTCCTACGCTCTTTTCGCTGCGATTTCTGAGTTTCTGAGGGTCCAATCGTTCAGATAAGGGTCATTTAAATCGAATCTGAGACCAAAAGTTCTTTGCCCAAAAAAAAAGTAAGGCTAACCCCTTTGTATTTTTGGCGAAAATTTTCGCGATTTTCAGAAGCGCTGGAATCAATTCCTTGGCGCACTATATCGACATAATTTTGGGAAAGAAATCGATTGGGCGCAGTCCCAATACGCTGCGATCAAAGCATCAAAAGTTACAGCCAAAAAACGAGACCTGAGTTTTCAACATTTTTCAGCAGGTGCTTTTTGCTTCATAATTTCTCTCCTCTTGATCCCACGCTCTTTTCGCTGCGATTTCTGAGTTTCTGAGGGTCCAATTGTTCAGATAAGGGTCATTTGAATCGAATCTGAGACCAAAAGTTTTTTGCCCAAAAAAAAAGTAAGGCTAACCCCTTTGTATTTTTGGCGAAAATTTTCGCGATTTTCAAAAGCGCTGGAATCAATTCCTTGGCGCACTATATCGACGTAATTTTGCGAAAGAAATCGATTGGGCGCAGTCCCAATACGCTGCGATCAAAGCATCAAAAGTTACAGCCAAAAAACGAGACCTGAGTTTTCGACATTTTTCAGCAGGTGCTTTTTGCTTCATAATTTCTCTCCTCTTGATCCCACGCTCTTTTCGCTGCGATTTCTGAGTTTCTGAGGGTCCAATTGTTCAGATAAGGGTCATTTGAATCGAATCTGAGACCAAAAGTTTTTTGCCCAAAAAAAAAGTAAGGCTAACCCCTTTGTATTTTTGGCGAAAATTTTCGCGATTCCCAAAAGCGCTGGAATCAATTCCTTGGCGCACTATATCGACGTAATTTTGCGAAAGAAATCGATTGGGCGCAGTCCCAATACGCTGCGATCAAAGCATCAAAAGTTACAGCCAAAAAACGAGACCTGAGTTTTCGACATTTTTCAGCAGGTGCTTTTTGCTTCATAATTTCTCTCCTCTTGATCCCACGCTCTTTTCGCTGCGATTTCTGAGTTTCTGAGGGTCCAATTGTTCAGATAAGGGTCATTTGAATCGAATCTGAGACCAAAAGTTTTTTGCCCAAAAAAAAAGTAAGGCTAACCCCTTTGTATTTTTGGCGAAAATTTTCGCGATTCCCAAAAGCGCTGGAATCAATTCCTTGGCGCACTATATCGACGTAATTTTGCGAAAGAAATCGATTGGGCGCAGTCCCAATACGCTGCGATCAAAGCATCAAAAGTTACAGCCAAAAAACGAGACCTGAGTTTTCGACATTTTTCAGCAGGTGCTTTTTGCTTCATAATTTCTCTCCTCTTGATCCCACGCTCTTTTCGCTGCGATTTCTGAGTTTCTGAGGGTCCAATTGTTCAGATAAGGGTCATTTGAATCGAATCTGAGACCAAAAGTTTTTTGCCCAAAAAAAAAGTAAGGCTAACCCCTTTGTATTTTTGGCGAAAATTTTCGCGATTCCCAAAAGCGCTGGAATCAATTCCTTGGCGCACTATATCGACGTAATTTTGCGAAAGAAATCGATTGGGCGCAGTCCCAATACGCTGCGATCAAAGCATCAAAAGTTACAGCCAAAAAACGAGACCTGAGTTTTCGACATTTTTCAGCAGGTGCTTTTTTGCTCGCCGTTTCTCTCCTGTTGGTCCTACGCTCTTTTCGCTGCGATTTCTGAGTTTCTGAGGGTCCAATTGTTCAGATAAGGGTCATTTAAATCGAATCTGAGACCAAAAGTTTTTTGCCCAGAAAAAAAGTAAGGCTAACCCCTTTGTATTTTTGGCGCAAATTTTTGCGATTTTCAAAAGCGCTGGAATCAATTCCTTGGCGCACTATATCGACGTAATTTTGGGAAAGAAATCGATTGGGCGCAGTCCCAATACGCTGCGATCAAAGCATCAAAAGTTACAGCCAAAAAACGAGACCTGAGTTTTCGACATTTTTCAGCAGGTGCTTTTTGCTTCATAATTTCTCTCCTCTTGATCCCACGCTCTTTTCGCTGCGATTTCTGAGTTTCTGAGGGTCCAATTGTTCAGATAAGGGTCATTTGAATCGAATCTGAGACCAAAAGTTTTTTGCCCAAAAAAAAAGTAAGGCTAACCCCTTTGTAATTTTGGCGAAAATTTTCGCGATTCCCAAAAGCGCTGGAATCAATTCCTTGGCGCACTATATCGACGTAATTTTGCGAAAGAAATCGATTGGGCGCAGTCCCAATACGCTGCGATCAAAGCATCAAAAGTTACAGCCAAAAAACGAGACCTGAGTTTTCGACATTTTTCAGCAGGTGCTTTTTTGCTCGCCGTTTCTCTCCTGTTGGTCCTACGCTCTTTTCGCTGCGATTTCTGAGTTTCTGAGGGTCCAATTGTTCAGATAAGGGTCATTTAAATCGAATCTGAGACCAAAAGTTTTTTGCCCAGAAAAAAAGTAAGGCTAACCCCTTTGTATTTTTGGCGCAAATTTTTGCGATTTTCAAAAGCGCTGGAATCAATTCCTTGGCGCACTATATCGACGTAATTTTGGGAAAGAAATCGATTGGGCGCAGTCCCAATACGCTGCGATCAAAGCATCAAAAGTTACAGCCAAAAAACGAGACCTGAGTTTTCAACATTTTTCAGCAGGTGCTTTTTGCTTCATAATTTCTCTCCTCTTGATCCCACGCTCTTCTCGCTGCGATTTCTGAGTTTCTGAGGGTCCAATTGTTCAGATAAGGGTCATTTGAATCGAATCTGAGACCAAAAGTTTTTTGCCCAAAAAAAAAGTAAGGCTAACCCCTTTGTATTTTTGGCGAAAATTTTCGCGATTTTCAAAAGCGCTGGAATCAATTCCTTGGCGCACTATATCGACGTAATTTTGGGAAAGAAATCGATTGGGCGCAGTCCCAATACGCTGCGATCAAAGCATCAAAAGTTACAGTCAAAAAACGAGACCTGAGTTTTCGACATTTTTCAGCAGGTGCTTTTTTGCTCGCCGTTTCTCTCCTGTTGGTCCTACGCTCTTTTCGCTGCGATTTCTGAGTTTCTGAGCGTCCAATTGTTCAGATAAGGATCATTTAAATCGAATCTGAGACCAAAAGTTTTTTGCACAAAAAAAAAGTAAGGCTAACCCCTTTGTATTTTTGGCGAAAATTTTCGCGATTTTCAAAAGCGCTGGAATCAATTCCTTAGCGCACTACATCGACGTAATTTTGCGAAAGAAATCGATTGGGCGCAGTCCCAATACGCTGCGATCAAAGCATCAAAAGTTACAGCCAAAAAACGAGACCTGAGTTTTCGACATTTTTCAGCAGGTGCTTTTTGCTTCATAATTTCTCTCCTCTTGATCCCACGCTCTTTTCGCTGCGATTTCTGAGTTTCTGAGGGTCCAATTGTTCAGATAAGGATCATTTAAATCGAATCTGAGACCAAAAGTTTTTTGCCCAGAAAAAAAGTAAGGCTAACCCCTTTGTATTTTTGGCGAAAATTTTCGCGATTTTCAAAAGCGCTGGAATCAATTCCTTGGCGCACTATATCGACGTAATTTTGCGAAAGAAATCGATTGGGCGCAGTCCCAATACGCTGCGATCAAAGCATCAAAAGTTACAGCCAAAAAACGAGACCTGAGTTTTCGACATTTTTCAGCAGGTGCTTTTTGCTTCATAATTTCTCTCCTCTTGATCCCACGCTCTTTTCGCTGCGATTTCTGAGTTTCTGAGGGTCCAATTGTTCAGATAAGGATCATTTAAATCGAATCTGAGACCAAAAGTTTTTTGCCCAGAAAAAAAGTAAGGCTAACCCCTTTGTATTTTTGGCGAAAATTTTCGCGATTTTCAAAAGCGCTGGAATCAATTCCTTGGCGCACTATATCGACGTAATTTTGCGAAAGAAATCGATTGGGCGCAGTCCCAATACGCTGCGATCAAAGCATCAAAAGTTACAGCCAAAAAACGACACCTGAGTTTTCGACATTTTTCAGCTGGTGCTTTTTCGCTCGCCGTTTCTCTCCTGTTGGTCCTACGCTCTTTTCACTGCGTTTTCCGAGTTCCTAAGGGTCCAATTAGTCAGGTAAGGCTCATCCAAGTCGAATCTGAGACCAAAAAATTGCGGCTCCAAAATCGAAGAAAAGTAAGGCTAACCCCTTTGCATTTTTGGCGAAAATTTTCGCGATTCTGAAAAGTGCCGGAATAAATTCTTTCATGCAGAATTCCGACGTAATTTTGCGAAAGAAATCGATTGGGTGCAGTCACAGTACGCTGCGATCAACGCATCAAAAGTTACAGCCAAAAAACGAGACCTGAGTTTTCGACATTTTTCAGCAGGTGCTTTTTGCTTAATGATTTCTCTCCTCTTCATCCCACGCTCTTATCGCTGCGTTTTTTAAGTTCCTAGGGGTCTAATTAGTCAGATAAGGGTCATTCAAATCGAATCTGAGACCAAAAAATTTCCAATATGTTTTAAATTCTATCGTTGGAACACCTCAGGGAGCGCAAGAGCACGACGATTTTCGGTTGTCACACCAAAGCCCATTAGGGCAACTGTCTTTATATTTTTCGGCCAACGACCTGAAATAGAATCCAAAAAAAAATCGGCATAATATCACAAGTTCTAGAACCGTGAATGATAGTGATAAATATGGAATACCGGAAACCAGAGGTAAATCAACGTTTCCATAACAGTTCAGCAAAGTTAGGATCAAACTAGTCATCGAAGTGAACAGTAAATTTTTCATTTATTATAAAACAATATTGGCAAATACTGAAATTACATTGCTTTCAATTTACGTCGTTTAGGTGATAAATTATACATTATATAATATGATAACTGAAAGTAATTTGGATCTATTTACATGGAAATGAAATAATAATAATAATAATACAAAATGAGCATTAATAATAATAATATTAATATTACAAAGTATAAATGATCGTGTGGATTTGGTACACAACAATATCTAAATCGATTTGCACTAAACGTCTATTTCTTTTTATTGGAAGCATGTAATGATGTGTAGGATGGCTGATCAGTAAAAAAAATTGAACATGACACATGACAAGATCGATAATTTTTCTTACCTATGTTTTCTGTTCTGTATTTTGCCAAGTCATAGTGCACAAGAGTGAAACTGTTTACTTTCGACTTTCGTAATTTCATGCAACGAAGAATAGGAGTTTGAAAATGAAGTTGTCAGAGCTGCGCGGTAAAAAAAAACATGAAATAAAAATGGAAGATATTGACGTAAATTAATGGTGTAGTTATGATTTTGTGAAAAGTTAATTGTAGAAATGTAAGGACCCCTCAAGTGAAATTTGTTAATCATCAGCAATAATGTTATATTACTTAGAAACAATATTCTTATTTATTTATCACACACCAATATACAAAAATGAACCGTATTAATATCAGAATATAATATACTACTAAATTCAAATATTCATTTAATAATAGATAATATCCGAGTATCTTACAAAAAGATTAAGAACGATGCTTGATTGCGGGAAAAAAATAACAAAAATAATAAATCATCGACAACATTCTTTACAAGGTTGGCACAGAAATTCTGGTAGAAAATTCGCTCTTCTACACATGGTCTATGTTTATATTTATATTTATATATACATATATATATAGATATATATATATGTATATATATAATAGGCGGTTATAAATAATTATTCGTCTTTAATTTACGGACCTTAAAGCTAAGGAGTTTTCTAATTATATTAATATAATTAATTATAATTGCGAGTGAAAATAAATGTCAGAGTTTGTTTCACCTATATTTATCCAACTATACGCACCATGCTTGCCCGATGCTTATATATTAGGTATGTATTTATTACAATAATCAGGCTAATCGAGTTTTATAAACTTTTACCGTTATTTAAAGTCTAAATACTGATTGCGACGATTCCGACGGAAAAAAATTAGAATGAAAGACGGATCAATAATTATCCAACAAATTTCAAGCCGAGAATGTTATAAAGTTACCTCAAACGATCAGAATTCAAATGACAAAATAGCTTCTCTAATTTTATTCAACTGCATTCTCGCTTTTCATTTGTTACATACTTTAATATCTTTTTTCATTTCAATCTAATAATATTATACAAGTCTACCTTATCGCACACATTTGTTTTCGAAGTATTTTGTTCAACATATTTATAATAATAATTCTGTGTCGGTGAGCACAAACGACTGCGTACGTAAATATGCCGGGCTTAAACATGGCTTCTTGATATTTTAATAAAGTAATCTCAAGTTGTACACTTCTCTCTAATATCATTCCTAATAAAAACATGGAATGTAGGTATATCATTTATTTATTTATTTTATTTTTTATTATTATATATATATATATATATATGTATGTATATGTATATGTATATATACATATATATGTGCATATATATGTATGTATATATATAAAATTATCTTATTATAATGTATATATATGATTATATCACAAGAAAGATTCAAATGCTCTGTACACATTTTGGGAACATCAAATGCTCTCAAGTTTTTTAATTATAATTTTTTTTTTTTTCACTAACTTAATATTTAATTTCTAATATTTAGTTACAAAGTTAGATATGTCTTAGGATCTCCTGATCACGTTGTACTTGATACGATTTCATTATATATTTCTCGTTTTCAACTCTCGCGTGTATTCTTAATATCAGTGTTACAAATACAATATTCGTAGTGTATTTATTGTATACACGTTCATACACTTCAAACGAAGACAGAGTTTTTATACGCGATCGTCTCTCACGCCTTGTCTTTAGACTTTTCGTTTATGTTTGTTTTAAATGCTTTCTACAGCAAGTTCGCAAGATTGAGCATGTCAGTTTCATTTTTTTTTTTGAATTACATTGATTTTGCGAACTATACCTTTATACAGACAATTGGCACGTTTTAAATGGCAACTAGTTTTTTTTTTTTTTTTTATCTTTCACGTTGGCACAATTCTCCTAGAGAATAATAATAATAGTAAATTAAAATTGGTATTTTCGTAATCAAAATATAAACTGCAGCTAGCATCTAAATTCACGACTGAGAAAGGTTTCAACGAGAAACAGCTTATCGCTTTTTAAAGATTTTTTTCTGCTCGTTAATATCCCGCCACCAAGGTCGTCCATTTCAATATGACTTTTCATCAAATTGATTACGTCATAGACAACCGTTCGTAACTTCTGTTACATAGCCGTAGCCTCGGATGGCTCTTTTCGTATTACGTACTTCCTCATTACAAATTTTCTTTCACTTTCGATTTCGCGAGCTCGATTCGAACTCGGAAAAGCCCAGAAAATGATCCGATATTCTTTTCGTCCTCCGTTGTAAAGATTGCTCGATACTCGACGACTACATTCTTTGAATTTCTAGATTGAAAACGAAAGATGGAACATTTTTCTTCTACCTTTCCTATAGTCGTATGAACAACTAGCGATACAGATATAGCTCGAGTTTGTGAATGCTTTCCTGCTGGACATGTTGCAGAGCATTCTATAAAGCATTCAATGGATCCATTCGGTACTTACGAGATGTCTGCAGGAGAGAAAGTGAAAAAAGGAGAGAAAAAACTGTGTTTTAGTTACGTAGTTTTTCTTTTCATTACTTGTTTGTTCTTTTGTCAGACCTGCCAACCCCCTTTTTGACCATTGATCGAGTTACCCACTCCTTGTACCCCGTTACATTACGTTGTTTACATTTATTAGACGATTGCTGTTACCGACAACAACAAAAAAAAAAAAAAACGGTGATATTCAGTATCAGCGTTTCTTTTGTTGTATTATAATATTTTCTACCGTAGAGAATCAACAAGTCTCTCTGTGTGTGTGTTTGTATTGTGAATTACTTTTCTCTCTGATAGTTTTCGCTATTTAGTTGTAGGGCCAGGAGTGTCTGATCGATGTAACCACGTTCGAGGTTGGCGGGTCTTCCGGGCGTCACTTTTTCATGTCGTTCATCAGGGATCCGTCCTTGTTGTTCTTATTACCTTCGTGATTCGGCTGCTGGCTGCTCGTCACACCGCTTCCGTTTGCCGGGTACATTTTTTCCATATGCTGAAGCGACTCCCCGAGAAAATTCTGCAGGAGTATAAAAAATTGCAACGTGAAACGGTGGCTCTTCTACAAAGTAGCCCAAATTCCATATATATAACGCTAAATCTAACTACTCTAATTCTGAACATCGTTGATGAATGCCATTTTTTTTTTCTTCCTTACCTGTACCGCGGTGAGAGCTGCGACCATCGCTGGACTTCCAAAGCCGTGCGTTATCAGCGAAAAGTGCGTCAAGTGTCGCTGTATACTCGGGTCTAGGATGTGCGATGGCCGTGTATTGCACAAAGGCGACCTGTCCTGGTTTAGAAGGTCCATCAGCTCTTTGGTGATTTGTCTGTAAAGAAAAGGAGAGAAAAAAGGCGAACGCCTCGGTTAGCCGACATCTGGCGAAACATTTGTTACACGAGTACGCTGCATGTTACCGGTACACGTTTCTCTGACTTACGCGTTATGTTAATGTTAATTTTAGGAAGAGATACATGCCGAGACCGGGGAAAGATTGCGTGATCACAGGCTCCATGCGTTATTCGAGGGGTTCGGCGTTTATTTTTTTTTTCTTTATTTCTTTGTTGTAAATTAATGCATACGCGTGGATAACAAATTGATACAGGGAAAGATGCAAACTAATATCAAACAACCGTCAGTACGGTACCCCACTATTTTTCATTCACACTTTTGGAAACATAGCAATTATTTTATTCAACCTACGGGTCTGCGGCTAATCAATATGAAGCCGCCACGTTTTACAGCTGGTTATTTTCGGTAAATCATGCGCCGATAACGAGGTATAGAGAATCTCATGCAAGCTGTCAAGACTTCGTTTAGCTGCTTCAAGTTGATTCTGATCACAAAAATGTAATAAAAAAAAAAAACTACTTTTCAGAGGCAACTACAATTGACTTGGAAATTGTATGTTTTCCGTCACTTACAAGTGCGGTCTTCAGATAATGTTTGAATTGCGAAAGTTGCGTATTGTAATATAAAAATTGGCTCATTGTCAGAATAATCGGGATTTCACCGCTTCGTTGATACACAGCAAATTTACAACCATATGTGACATTACATTTTATTTCCTAAACCGATTGCGCTAGTTTTTATATTCCTTTGTATCTCTATCACCTAGAGAGGCGACGGAGGTTCAGAAGTCAAAATCGCCAATTTCTACTCGTATCATTTATAATCGATGTCAAAAACAAACGGTATACTTTCGAAATTATCGACACCGCTGTATTTCACGGGCCTTTGTTCGTGTACTTACTTCGCGGCATGGAGCCGTTCTTTCCGCCTGTACGAGTCCTGGGGTTCGCAGTGCTGCCGGCTAAGATACTCGGCAATTTGTCTTGCGGGAAATTCAGCCTCGCAGACGTAGCCGAAGTCTCTGGCAAGGTGTATAGCCTCTCCTGAAACAAGTTAACAAAAATCCGTTCAGTCCCCACGGTACGATCCTGCACTGAGTCTATGAATTTAAATCCGTTCGCAAGATCGGCAAACTCTCAGTTTTTCCACCAGGATTCAAGACAATCGTACGATATCAGTTTTATCGGTGAAATACACCAGAGATTACCCGATAACGAGCAACTATCGAACCGTTCGCACGTTATGGATCATTTATCGGCCCCAGGGCAAAACGTTGCCCCGTTCCGGAAGGCGGTTGAAGAAAATTTGCAGTCCTTAATCACTTGGGAGGTAGCGAGGTCAGTGACCCCCTCGGTGCCACGGTATGTAGTCCAGTAAGAGCCGCGGCGTGCCGGATGACTTCATAGGCCGATGTTGGTGGTTCCTTCTCAGCCCGGTTTGTAATTACAAATCTCGACCGTTTCGGAGCCGTTCTTACAAGCCCGCTGGGCTCTATTAACCGTCAACTATCAACGCCACACCCCGTCCCCTTTCCCTTGCCCACATGCCGCACGGACGCGGTTCTCCAACCTATGATCCGTTGGTACGAAACGCGGAGGAGAGCACACGTGCCACGTGCTCTTGCGCGAATTACTGTTTTATTTTTATTTCTTGCCGATTTTCTTTGCCTACCCCGAATACCAGACTAACAATAAACCGATTAAGCCGCGAGAAATTAAACGCCGGAGGTATCGAGAACTTTTGTTTTGTACGGAACTATCTTTTGTAAGGATGTAGTCATAGTCAATTATAAATAGATTTCACAGAACTTGTAGAAATTTTTCATTCTCATTGAGTTTAACTCAACGTTCTCTTAATTAACAGATGAACAAATTTTCTGGTAGCTTTGTTAAATACAACCGAAATTCAGTTGCCTTCGAAAGCATTGCGTAGGTTGAACATGAGAAGGTTGATTTGTCGTTCGAAACCAGAAGCCAATTACGAACTGTTCGGGAATCCCTTGCTGTTGCGGTCTTCGATTATTACCTCGGTCGTCTATGAAGTACGTAACTATATAATACCTACATTTTTTACGACAGAGGAAGCTGAGAGGTGGCTCGTGACTGTAAATTTTCAACTCGTACAACTCATAAGGTGGAAGGAAGGTAAGGAATGATCGAGGGTCCCGTCGATCGGGCTAAATGTCGGTATCAGTAGAGAAAATATAACCCGAGTTTAGAGTTATCAATTATTTCCACCTCAAATACTTCTCAATTAAAGAATAGTCTTCGGAGAATTATCACAGTATTATCAGAGAAAAACAGGAGAAGCGAAAAGAGAGAATGAAAAAAATTTGGAATAAAGAGGCGAAAGAGAGTGGGGCGAATGAGTCGTGATTTATCCATTCAGCGGCGATCACACGCGGTTTTCGGTTATTAATTTAACCTCCAGTGTTTTCCAATCAGACACTCACCTCGGGGAGCAACCAGCGTGATCGGCGCCGCGTCAAGCTGGGTTCTAAGTAATGTTCAATTCGATTAGATCCGAGAAGGGGGGGGGGGGGGGGGGCCGCGGTGGTAGAAGCTTTTTAACGACTGTACTTTATTATGCGGCTTGTAGGTAGGAAGGTAGGTAGAGGCGAAGCAGCGAGTACGTAACGCATCGCGATATTAGAATCGGCGTATTAATTAAGCCGTTGTTTACAACTTTTATATTCATAGCCAAGTTTATATTATCTATCGGCAATCATCGCATCGTTCACGAATGACATGCAACTCTCGGACAGGCCGCGGTGCAATAAACGCCAGTTGTACACACTTGTAAGTACACGTCTCGTTCTACCTCCATCTCTCTCACCGTCGTTCGTTCGTTCTACGCCTCTCGTAGTCTTGTACACCCGGGGTAGAGTCATGGGCGCGTTTTTCCCCCTCGGCGTACACGTACCGCATGCAACATTGCCAGGCAAGGTAAGGCACCCATGCCACTCTCATACCTACGCGCCGTTTACACCGCAGAGATATATAAATAAGCTACGTGATGCATTTGCCTCTCCACGCAATATCTGTCTATATCTAAACGCGCATATCGCCTGGATCATATTTTTATCGTCCCAACAGCTTTGATACCACCGGTATCCGTATATGTACTAATGTCTACACGAACGATTGCGGATGCGAGGTCAAGGGTCGACGTAGCACGCAACACACGCCTCTTGCACGTTCGCCTCGTGTGCCTGCATGTGACACAGATTTCATGCGATGATAAATCTCGGAGCGAACGGTAATTGCAGTGTGCAATATTCGGCGCAAAATCCGGAAGTGTCATTACTTGCACGTACGAACGTCGGGAAAAAATTCAAAGTTCGATTAAACTTTGAAGCCGTGAAATCGAGAGTGTAAGGTACCACGTTTGCTACCGAAAGGATGATATTTGTATAAGAATTTTAGTTTGCTTGGGGAGAAAACGAAAGTCGACAAATTTGGAGAATATAAGAAAAAAAAAAAAACAACAGCTGCTCACTCTGCACCATTCTTACCGGATTAAGATACATTAGACATGCGCAAACTGTCGAACGGAATTAATTCTAGATGTTAGAATGCGTTTTGCTCGGTTTCACTTGGCTTTTTTTAGTAATTTCTATCACTATATCCTGAACAGCGCGCTTTCTTCGCCCAAAAGCATGTACGGTTCACGTTTTTTCACGCAAAATGAGGTTGATGATTTACCGAGAAGGCGTTAATCCGCGTTTATTTGTCGTGCACGAGACTGACTTATTCATTCGCTATTGAAAACAAGGAATCTACTCACTAACTCCGCCCGAGTAGATTGCCCGGCAACCCAAAACGTTTATATACCTTATACCGAGTGAGATCAGATCGTCCAGCTTAAGCGGCTGTGTTCGGAGAATGGTGCACGATCTTCGATCCTTAACCGCAAATGATCTTCCCATTACGAAGATAATGATTGTACGAAGAGATTTCGGGAATTTCTTCCGCATCCCGAAAGAACGGGGCTGTGTGAACCCCTCTGTATTCCGCCCCCCTCGTCGATCAACCCGTTCCGTTGTGGTTTCTTCAAATATGTACGCGAATGGAATAAAAAAAGAAATTTTGGACGGTACAAATAAGGGGAGAGAAATGAATGCGTAAAAAAAGGAACTCGTTGTTTTTCCCTCCTTAATAAAAGAAAAAACACCGTGTATATATGCGAGAACGGATAATTTCCTACGTAAGAATCGATCTCCCCTTGGCGAGGGAGAATGCGTGTGGGTATAAGTATATTATAAGAGAGATATAAGGCAGACTGGCGTCCCGGATCGACGCGATACGGAATCAGGGCGGCTCGAGAAAAGATGGACCCACAACTACGGGGGCAATTTAAATCCGGAACAAACTCGCGGCGTATATATTCGTATGGAAATCGATTGAAAGTCTATAGAGTCCTCCTTTAAATGTGCGCTTTTTCGTTACCACCATTGTCTCAACTCCGCGGCTACTGCACGATTTATATCGCGACGGGATAAAGACTGACGACTTGCCGGCTCAATACACTTCGTATATACAAGACTATGGCTCGCCGCGCGCCGATTTACCTTTGCAAAGTGGCAAATTTATCGTCCCTTCCACGCTCCGCGTGTTGCCGTAAATTCCGAAAAGAAAGAATCGAACGGACGCATATGCCTATACATATATGTATACGTACAGCCTCGATACACCGAGAAGAGAAGAAAGTTGAAAAAGGTGAAGAAAATTTCTGTTCTCAATTATGCGGAACTGAATCGGGAGATCCGTGATAGCGACACAAGTCGATGCTGTATGTACATAATAACGAGGATTACGTCATCGGTTAATATTGTAAGTTACTATCGTAAGCTCTCTGGATAACCGCGATCGAGAAGAAACAAATCATTGCGAACTATTATTACATGTCTTTTTTCCCTTCCTTTTCAATCTCCTCTCCTACCAATATTCCAGCGCAGTTTCGCGCCGGGCGAATCATTTGCATGTATAATATGCGGCGAGTTGTCAGTGATAATGGTATATCGACACTTGTTGCGTAAACGGGTCCTGCTGGGCTGTACGAAGAAGGCGATAGAAAAGAGTGAACGGTGTGAGTGTGGATACACGAAGAAACTGGAACGTAGCGTGTAACGATAATCTCCTTGCGACGAGCTCATATTTATTACGATGCAGATGGCGATACGCCGGATGAGATTATGAACGTTAACGCGCAAGCCACCTGTCGGGAGGATAAACCTCTCACCCGCGCTTCGGGCTAACCGCAGGTATCATCTCCAGGTTGCGGAAACGGCGCGCGAAATGTTATTAAATTAAAAACATTTTTTTACTCTCGGAATTATTTGTACTGAGATTGTGTTCGTGAAACAGCGTACTCTACGTTGTTAAAAAATCTGTTTCATAGCCTCGTGCATGGAACGTACCTCTGTTTAGAAGGATCTCGCGGTTTACGCGTCTCGTACCAGACTCTCATCTGAAGAGTGATAAATACGTAAAATATGTAAAATTATCTCGAGGATATTTTCGGCCGAAAAATGAGCACACAAAACGTAAAAAACGGTACTCGGATGAGGAGGATGAAATTTATTTCACGCAAACGCAAGCGCAAGACAATGAAAAAAGCGCCACACTTCGAAGGAGATGACGCGCCGATTGTGAGCTTCGTGCATTGCGAAAGTGTGGGAACCACTGCGTAAATTCAAGCACTTAACGATCACTCTGTGCATCTCTGTACCGACGCCCACGTCGTGTCCAATACGTCGTAGCATAATCGTCGCTAATGCCTACCTCTACTCAACTCAACTCTAACTCATGCCAAAGGATCCGAGAGCACGTGACGGCCGCCACTGTCTTATATTGTCATGAGGATGGTCGACCGGTTGACGGCATTGCGAGGCTCTGTCAAAGCCACGTTATGCCTTTCAGTGTTGTGTGATTAACCGCTTGGAAAATCAGCACAAGCCTATATTTCCCAACGTCTCTTCCCATTCCATTTAATACCCTTCGTACGGCCCTCGCGACTCCGTCTCGAGCGTTCGTGAGAAAGTGGTGTTGAGGGCACATTTCGAGCGTCAATCGCTGTCTCGAATTCGGCGAGAATTTATCGCGCAAGGAGTATCAGCCGCTGGCCGAGCGACTGTGGAATCGCCCGTGTGAGATAAAAGCCTTGGACAGTACAGTGCTCGACGGTAAAATGCTCGAAACGATCTAATTACCGTTCAAGTCGTCAGATGCTAGCCTCGATATAGTGGACGGCTTGAATGGGCCGGTAATACATGCGTCGAGACGCGATCAGATAGGCGACCAAGAGGTGGGAAGGCTTCCCGGTCCTGGTCCTGTAGTTCTCTTCCCAAGACGGAACCGGGCAAGGAAGGGAGCGCGAAGAAAGAGGAGAGCAGAGGATGAGAAAAGAGAGCGCGACTTGGTCCAGGGCACTAAGCAAGCGCAGTCCAAGACATTCCCACGAGCCTGGCAAGACCACGCCTGAGTCGTCGATCCTCCGTAAGTCGTCCTACACCGATTGCCCGGTGCCAGTTTGAATTACCGAGTGTGCACAGTGCGACGGGTCGATTGACCACGATCACGATCGAGGAGAATTTGATGAATTTTCAAATCGCGTCTCTCGCCGCACGTCACTTTCCATATTGTTCATCAACGGGACGGAGGCATCCCCACGGTTGAAACCGTCTCGGAGATTAATTCGAGCTCCATGGATCCTTGTACGATCTATTTCACGTTTTCCCGGAGTTTTTATCGCCAGATGATTATGAAAGATTGATAGCCGTTGATCTTTGGAAGAACACGCTGATGCCATGAGTTCCGGGTACCGGCTTTACAACTGCATACATCGTTCGAGTAACTTCGAGTAATATTGCATCGAGTGCAATAATTGTAGCATCGAAAGTACCGCGATCCACGGTGATAGGTGGAAACCGGTGAAAAAAAAGAAAGGAGGGGATGAAATGAAAGAGATAAGAGTATGAAGAAAGTAGCGAATCTCACCTGTGTTTTATGGAAGGCAACCGATCGTAAATTATAATCAGCGTTCGCACAAACACTCCGCCAATCCTCGCGCTGGTCGTTAAGCCATTAAACCGTTACTAACTAATAGAAGAGCCCGGAGAGTTCGCGAATTCTGCACAACGGCTAAAGGTGCACCTCGTCCATTCTTGGCGGCGCGTTATCCAGTCTTACTCATTAACACCTCTTGATCCACGAAGGATCCGCGCTTTGGTGCAAGCAGGAAATCCTGTCTTACAGTTTCATTCGCCCCGGGGCATCGAAATCACTGGGAAATAGAAAGAATCATACTCTCGCCATTTCACTGGATATACAATACATGTATATTGCTCAGAAGTCAGACGATCGTCGATGTTTGTCGTATAACCGGAATAGTCCGCAAAAGGCAGTTCCCAGATCAGCTCTTGCACTGACATGAATGATTGTTTCCAGTACGATCAAAGAGTCACTGAATATTTCACGATCGGCGAAGTTCAGGCGTTTCTTGCCACTTTCTTGAACGCGAGTTTTATGGAATAGCGTCGAACCGATGGTTTTTGAAATCAGGACAGCTATCGCGGCTTATTTCCGAATCGACTGAGTGGCTGAGAATCTAGATTCGTTTGGAATCTCTTACGAAGGTACCCGTTGAAATCGACGAACTTACCTTCAACCAGGGAAGTTAGAAGCGTAACGTTGGCCGCCTTCCTTCTGCCAGCCGGAAGATTGAGGCCGATTTTATCCAGCCTTTCCCTCAAGAGTCTGCCGCCATTTTTAGACTTTGCTCTGTAACAACGAAAAGGGAAATTGAAAATACGGTTGGAGGTTGTGGCACGATAGAGCCGCTGGGCAACGCCGCGGTCTGTCTGCTCTCTGACAAGTGATCGGACGAATTGAAAGGAAGGAAAATGCGATAATATAAGCAAGATAAACGAACGGTTGTCACTCTGATAATAATGTTATTAATCATAATAACGATAATAACGGCACGCAGGCGCTATCGCGATCCGTTGAGTGACGTCACGCCCGGTGAACGGTGGAGCAATCTGGTGCGTAACTTCGCCGCGTTTTAAAACGAATTTTCACCTCGTATCGCGGTTCGGGCCGACACAGAGACGTGGTCTTTCAGTCTTTCCAAACGCTCCATCATCCATCACTGCATCGTGCACGCGTTGGTAACGGGTCCTCCCGCGTATCTTAACAACCTATTTCTACTCCACGGCTACTCCGCTCCCTCGCCAGGTTTACGACATCTTTTATCCTCGTCGCGTTGGAAAGTCAGTAATTAATTCATTCGGCTGTCAGTACGTACACGCATGACGTACTCGTCTTTGTTCGATCAATCCTGCAGGGCTAGCCAATGAGAAAACGACCGACCACTGCCCCTCCGATAAGCCACTCGTCAATGAAACCACGCACGATCCAGACTTTCCAACGAACGATTTATAGATGAAAGTGAATGAAAATTAGGTGCAAATTTTTCCTGATTCAATACAGAATCTTAGTCTGATATAAATAACATGTAGACTTATAACGCTGATTAGCAATTGCCATTGAATGATCCAGCGAAACCTGCGTCTGATACACGCGCTTATTTTTGAAAAAACACGTATCTCTGGCATGTGACAGCATTTTTCATGCTCATTAATCAACCGGGGAAAGTAGAATAATGCTCGGAAACCAAAGGTTATATCGACGTCAGATATAATTGTTAACTGTACGAGTAATTCGATGACTGTTACGAAAGCTTCGAAGTGATGCAGCTATATTTTCAGGAAGTTGTTGAACTTTGGATGACAGGTAAAAGAAAAACAACCTACGACCGCGACGTCGGAACGAGACGCGTTTGGTGTAAAAGTCAATGAATTCATGCTGAGCAACGACCATTAGCAGCCGGATACAAGCGAGGAGTCGAAAAGAAGGATATTCAAAATTTGAAAGGCCACATCTCATCGTCTTCGGTACGTATATGCTACGAGTAAACAAACAATTCGAAAGTGCAAATCTCGCAAAGCGTCTAAGCGTTTGTACAGCCAGGCGTTCCAAGATACATCTCGATTTGATCGAAGAGAGGAAAGGATAGAACAAGGTTGAAGGGTGCTCGAACGTGACAAGGAGCGTTCTTCACTCATTACGACGTCTTGTCTTGCAAACGATTCTCCGTCTTGGTCCAAGTCGCGTAATTTTCTATCTCCCGTTATCCACTCCTCCTCCTCCTCCTCCTCCTCCTCCTCCTCCTCCTCCTCCTCCTCCTCCTCCTCCTCCTCTGCTCGCTTCAGACGAGTACCACGAACTCTCTGATTACGAGAGCCCTTCGCTACTAGCATTGTTAGTTGTTAACAGGTCCTCTAAATCTTCACAGCATTGCGGCGATCCATTCGTCTCTGTCATCTTCCCCGTCCGCTGTGAAACCCACGACTTTGAAAAATAATCAAACAAAATATATAGGTAAAGGAAAAACCCGTGAAACTCGGCAATCGTTCCCCTCCCTTCCACCCTCGACATTCGTCATTAATGAACAGTGAGTATGATCTCAGAGGCTGAACGCCTTCCACGCACGCAGGTGAGAAATTAACATTTTTATCGGCATGACGAGCCATTGCTGGATCACGTGTGAGAAAATATCCAACGCTGGCATCATAATCGTTACGAGTATATAAACTACCCACTCTAATGCCCAGAAGACACAAGTTCTGGTGGCAGCAGTGAGCAGCACTTGTAATTATCAGTCAGATTGTTATCCGATAAGATGAATTACGAGCCGTAGAAGTTATTTGCGGTACATGGCCAACCATGGCTGCAATGACCGATTGCCAACTGGTTTCATTGACACGTGAACCCGCGGGTAACAACTCGACGCAATAAGTGCCACGGCCGTGCACCGATATTCGGTGTTAGTATTTCTCCGCCTTTGCAGTTATCGATATACATAAGTTTCGAACCCCGGTGGCGTTGCGGCAGGCTGCCCCGACAAGGATGATTTATTCTTTCTTAGCCGCGGAATGATAAAGCCTTGCGCAATGAACGGACGGCCGACCGGGGGCCGCATCTCGCTGCAAGCTAGAAAGATGAATCTCTGATAGAGAGAATAGCGTTCTCAAAGAAAGTCATAATTCACGGTGGAGATGCGCCGAGGAAAATGCGATGGAGGAGAAACCCGGGTACGAGGTATCGGCGCGATGCGAATACGACCATCGACGACGAAACACTTTTTGCGTATTGCGTTGAAGAGTCTTCGTAAATAATTACATACTCGTACTTCGGTGTATCGACGGGATAAATGAAGACGCGGCGCCTTGCCTTTTCACACACGCGCGATTCAAGGTACCTTTTTTTATGTAACTATTTATCGATTCTGTCATCACCCTAGATGGTTACGTTGTTATACCGACTACGCGGGAACAAAGTTTATAATAATTTGTGTAACAATTTTCAGGTAAATTGACTACTGTAGTGAGTCAAAACGGGCATTTTGTCCCGATTACAACATGATCCAGGCTCAAGACTTTGATAAACCGAATGATTGTATAAGTTGTATCACATTTTCTCGTTAATCGCAATTTTAACTAATTTGGACGAATCAAGAATGAAACCTCAAAAAACAGGCAAGAACGTGGATGAATTTTCTTAATATATGTTAATATTATTTGCTTGATAAATATCTGTTTTGTCACTGTCATTGATATATTGCAAACTATTTGTTGATAACAGGTGTAAAAAAATCACATACAAGTAAAGTGTGAAAAAATGAACTTCAGTTTCCTCTAAGGGTAAGCCTTTCCTTTCCTTGCGATTCTTGGAGTTGAAAAACTTTTTGTGCTAGAATTAATTCGCAGGACCATTTTCCCGCTAACTCAACCATCAGGAACGCAAAATAGATAACATCAACATCGTAAAAGTAAGAGCTGAGAAAACACGGAGAAACCTTTCGTTTTTTGGTTGTAATATCTTTTAAATCGCTGTTTGCAACTAGTTCAGACTTGGGGCGATCTTTTCTTCCATCTTATTCATTCTTGTATTCTTCATTCTCCACCCAGGAAACGCATCGTCCAATCTTGATTTCTCAATTCTCAGTTATGACACGTTTACCGACCCGATACAAAGGATTCTACGTCCGAGTTAAAAGTCGTGTTGTTTTGACCAATATCCCATTGAATAATATTAAATTCTCAAGATCAGTAAAGGTCTTGGTGTCACGTTAAGTACCTACCTACCGTAAAACATTCCGAAATGAATAATAGCAATAGCAAAAAAAAATAAATAAATGAATGATAAAAAATCTGACATGGCTTCCACTCGTGGCTGTTAATTAGGCAGCATGAGCTAGCAGAGCTCCGTTTTGTAGGTTTTACTTTCTATTTATAAACTCATTCGTAAATGTTTTCAACAGGATATACTAATGGCTGCTGTCCGGTTATTTCGACTCGGAGTTGATTCGTTAATTCGACAATCGTTCAGTTAGAAGATTTGATTTTCAACCGATGAACCAACCAAAGTCATTGCTGCATTTAAACATACCTGACCCACAAAGCAGCTGACAAAGCTAATTTTCATTTTGACAATCGTTTTGATCCTAACGCTATAACAATATCCTATAACAATTCGCTACTCCGAAAGCTCTTTATACAAGTGTGTTGCAAATATTATTCGTTTCACACGACTTGAACAGAAAATTCTCAAATAAACCCACTTTGAATAAAGTAAAAATGAAACTACCGCTGCAAATTGTTTTTAAACTGTTTACGAGTCGCAAAGACCGACAATTTCCACTGATTTTACGGCTCGTTAGCAAACCGATTGCACATTATTACTAGTCTTTGGGTTTTTAGGCTTAAACAATAATTATTTCAAGTCATTCTGAAGATGTGCAGTCGGAACTAGGGGATTTCGTAATAAATTTCTGCCTCATCTCGCGAGTGCGACATAAAATCTAGAAACAAGCAACAGCCGGGAGAAGAGCAGCTGCTTGAAACGACGGTACAAAACGCATGAATGGGATTTACTCTCGAGAGCCACCCGTGAGAATGATGGTCGTGAATGGGAATACCGTGGACGGGAACGCAACGACCGAACGTAGTAAAACCATTTCAAGTCGGTGTTTTCTTACTCATTGTCAGCCTAGCGGGAGTTTTGCCGCTTTTTTCAAACGTCAAAAATCTCTCCCACAGTTTCATCCTTTTTGTCGCGTTGAGTGCCAATGGTCAAATGACTCGAAGCAAAATCCCTGAGGCAATATCGCTAGTTCTTATAATATACATGTATTGGTTGTGTGACGAACCGACGATACGACAGTAAAAATTATGAAACATAGGTGAGAAATACAGTCATCGAAAATTACGCTCGCGGGGAAGTAAAGAGATGTTGGAGCGACACTAACTTACCTCCTCAGAACGCCGCCCAAAAGACTAGCGTTGAGGCACTCCGGGGGTGACAACCGTCTTTGGACTTCTGCCACCGTCACTTTGTACTTGCTGGTGCTACTCAATAGAGAAAGTCGGCCGGGTACCGAGCAGAAGACGTCTGCAGGCTGAGCGTTCCCAGAAAGCATCCCTTTTTCGCCTCTCTCCGACGTCTTCATGCCTGGAATAAACGAGAAGAAAAACGGAGTTAATATCTTACTTTGCTTTAATGGGGCTCAATTTTTCGTGTTCTTTTTCTTTTTTTTTTTGTCCCTTTTTCTGTCTTTCGAGAAATTCAGCTGGAATCGATTCCTCTTTGAGTCTGTTCACAGTTCATAGCTTACTCGCGATCAATATTATTTTATTCTCAAAGCATGCGTAAACTTGTTTCACCTCCTGTAATTAAATTCGCCAAGTTTTTTTTTTCACCATTTTTTACATCGGCAGAATTCGAATTATAGAGAATTTGTACAGAGCAAAAGAAGTAATCGAACAAAACGTAACATCTGGTTGGTTATTGATCGAAACAAGGCACATTCGAAAATTGGACTACTATGTTTCTGGCCTATAATCACCGCTAATAAGAGACTCCCAAACATTTAACGGTATTTAACATTATACAAAATCGAATTCATATTCGGCACACATCTCGTTTCAGTTCGGCCCATTAATATATGGCCGTGATAATCAGTCAGATCGAACGACCGGTTTCGCCACAAAATTTCAGTGTTACACTATAAGCCGCAGATGTAAAGTAAAATTTTAGTGTATCGGCAATTCTGTGACGAAACAAACCCCATTCGTCAAATTTCATTTTGCGTTACGTACGTGTTACATACACGCCAATTATATGAATTTCTATGCAGGGTTAGTTGGCATGATTAACAGAATTGAAAACTGTCAACTAATTCCGATGTTTCGTTGAAATAGAATCTCAAAAATTAGATGACTCGTGATCCGGCCACCGAAGGGTTTAATCAACAGGCAAATTTCTCTTTCTTACTTCTACCTTGGCCAGGCTGCGAAGCACGGCTAACTTAACACACCTGAGATATGAGTATGGGGGAAGAAATAAAACGATCGATCGACACACCGTGCGACCTGATTACTGCAATTACATTGGACAATTAGCGATCTTCTGTGCTCGATGGTTGTTAATAGCTCATCGTTAAGTGCCTGCGCGCGATTAGCCGCGTCCAGGATACATTATAAGTGAACACAGGAGATTCGAATGAGTTTTATTTTACTCTGCAGCGACTGCCGTATAAGCTACGGCCAGCTCCGCTACACAGCAGCATTTTAATTCTCTAAAATTAAATGATTAGTTTCCGTTGCGTCATTTTTATTCAGGGTTATTAATACCGAACGAGAGGTTGTAAAACGGATAGAACGATAGACTTGTAGCAAGGATAAGTTCGAGAGGATATCGCGATCGCTTAGACGAAATAAATAACATATGCCTACATCTTACGTTCCGTAGATGAAATTACAACCTATGCAGGTATTATATATTCAGTTTGATGAAACGTTGTTAATTTATGGAGCAAATAAATAGGCGTCATGTTTACGCCCGGGTTTTCACTAGCAACGTTGATTAGAAATTATTATCACTTACGTACAGGAGAGAATGGAACAAATTAAAAGAGAAAAAAAAAAAATTAAAAGAAAAGGAAAAAAACAGTTTTTAATTTATTTTTCATCGTCTGCAGCCGTTCCAAGGATTTTGCTCGATGTGGATAGCACGAGAAAAAAAGTAACCACGATCGCTTCCTGTGGTTAATCATATTTCGAAGGAGGCAACTGCGCTTTAAATGCGACTTCGTTCGCTTAATTGATCGACGAGTGTTACTCGCGACGTGAATTCTCTCACTAGGTAACTCTCACTCGTCTTATATCATATTTTTTTCTCATATCCCTCGAAAAAAGCTTGAAACTATCCTTTCACGCACGCATGTAACGAAGCAATGATATATAACGTCTGGTAAAGTAGATAAAGAAGAAGAGAGCGAGAAGGGTGACGGTAGGTGAGAGAAAATAAATGTTAATAACTCACCGTGTATAGATGGATTCATGTATACACGTTGTTTTACAACCTTATTAATTGCAGATGATTACTTTATTTTGCAGTTCGCAATTTTATCCAGAAGAGTATATAACATATTCTCAAGCTACTTAATTCGGACACTATTTAATTTCTCCGCTTTTTTTTCTTTAAAATTGAATTATTACTTTCTTTACCACGTGGTCACACTTGTCATTGCTGTTTTGCAAAACTAACTTTGGTCTGAAAATGTACATAATAGTCCAGGCAGAAAAAAGAATGAATATAATTAATTGGTTAAAAAATAAGAGTATTAATTCGATGAAAGTAATTGTACAGATTGATAAAAAATACCTGGCTTCGCGTGTTTCTTGACATTTGACACGTTGTTTACTACGAAATCGCGAACGGCCATTTATACAATGTATGCACATACTTATATAGTTGTTAGATTTATTCGCGATTTAATCGTCATCTCCTTTCAATAGGGCACCCAACTTGTATCATATAATCGCGGTAACTCCTACAGCTGGTATTAAAAGAGCAGCGGGTCATGATCGATAGATCATCCTCCCTTTTCATCATCCATCAATAAACGGTATAGGTAGAAAAGCGTGCCCTCCTCACCGCGCGATGGGATTTACACGTTAAATTGCTCCACGTATACATACTTATAGTTATAGGTATATAAATTCTGAAATAACCCTGCCCTTAAGATTCTCCCGTAAAGGAGTAATCATTTTACAGAAACGTTTACTGCCATTTATATGTTATAACTCCTGTAGTACAGCTTACGGACAATTAGCCATTACCGTTGGCAAATTGTTTAGGTTAATTAGGCGTGCCAAGGTTTCCTGATTCTTATATGCCGCAGTTTCTTCGTCTCACTCTCCACGCGCTATATAATGCATGTATGAAACGATGGTTCGCAGTATAAACAAACAGGTACGTACCAATTGCAATCGCGATCACGGCACGCTGCGGAACAGAACGCACCAATTACGCTCCTAGAAATGTGCATGAAAATAAGCATAAAATAATGAATAACAATTCACATTTTCATCCTACTGTTGAATGTTTCATTGACAGACGATCCGTTCGCATTTAGTTACTTTTATATTCTTTTTACGTGGCAAATCGTTTCGAACCCGTTCCCTCTACCAGTTAATGACCACATAATAAAACTGATCATTGTCCGATCTATGACCCACAGACAGAGAATCGATAATAGATAATTTTTCAGAGAATCGCACAGTGTACGAACCCGTAACAACAGGCCACGGTTCGCATGCACACGCAACTTAAGATGTTTGATGGCTTTATGGGGATCTTTGATGCTAAGTCGTACGAACGCGTGTTGGAAACTTCGGTAGCTGAAAGGATAGAGTAATTATGCTTCGTAATTAAGTAGAAACTCTTGGCAATATCTGTGTAGCTACTTGTCCGAATTGCGGAACTTATTGATCTTCCTTGGCATACGCGCACTTCCAGACTTCCCGCAACTTCCATACGCGGTGGATAAAATGACGCCAGGCAATTTGGATTGTGTAGAAACTTACTTGATAAGTTGAAATTACGAGTTTAGATCACGTTAATTGAGAGTACAATCGCTCTTATGCGTTATCAAAAGATTTTGCAAATATCAGTTTTGTATGCAGAAAAAAGTCAGCGCGGTCTGATTTGCGGAGAAAGAAGGAGCTAATAAAACCAGCAACAGCTGTCCGGGATCCTACATTAACTTGGAAATTTACTATACTGCAGCGGCCATATGATCTTAAGAATCGTATTTTTTATCGGTCATCGTAATTATCGCTATTTACGGTACAAGCGTTTTCGACCATCCAATAAAACGATCGTACGTAACGATTTTGTCAAAATAAATTCATCTTACGGAGCTGCCTAAGAAGTTGTAATTACGCTCATTTCCTATGCAGTTATACGAATTGACTATAAAAATGTTACAGCTTCCTAACTCTGTATAGCTGAAGTAAGCTTAAACCATTTTACTGCCTATGATCCATGTTATAACGATTTTCCATCACGGCTCAGATTAAGTTTCTGTATTTAAGAATTGGAACCTTAACTTTAATCGTCTTTTTCGCCTACGCGGTGATCTTTATTACTCCTCCGTTGAACTCTCAGCTTCTCACGATTTAGCGACGACACGTGCCGTTCGTCAGTCAATAAACTATAATAAACGCGTCCATTTTTTCACGTCTCCCATTTTTTTCTTTCTACTTCTTCTCACACTCGAAGCTGACTAGGCCATGATTTACCATGGGCAAGCAAATAGGCCACACCGTTTATCCAATTATACACCAAATAGATCGAGGCCCGCGAGCGTGTAACCATAAATCATTTTCTATTCCTCCCTCACATGGGGCCGAAACAGTCGGGTAACGGTGTAACCTGAACGATTCACATGTAAACAAGACGTGATGATTGACGTCGGACACAGTTCTGAGCCATCATCACTCCCATTGAATTTCTGATTGATCTAATCTTGCGGAGAAATTTCGGATTAGTCTGAATTATTACACCGTATTCATCCAAGATATACTTAAATTATTATACACGCTTCGATTCCATTGATTTTTTTTCTTTTTGCTCGACTTTCTAACCAAACATGTGATTTAGTGATCGAAAAGTAACTCCTCCCAGGGTTCGATCGATTCACTCATTCGCGCAGGAATTAAGTACGGCGAAAGTGTTACTATCAAACGTGTATAGTCGAACTGGAAGGAATTTTCGCTCCGTTTCCACGCCGATGAAGATATGCTACTCAATACACATTGAAATGCGATTCCGTTGTGAACTTGACCTCTTCTTTCATTCAACACTGGACATCTTTTTGGATAGTACTAGAATCATCGTCGAATGTACGCTGCAGTCGTGAGTTCTCGCCGTTGCTTGCAATACTTTTCAACACTCCTGAAAACACTCAGCGTCGTTTATTCATCGTCTGCACTGCATGCTCAAAACTGCAGTATACCGACTTCGTGAAGAGGCCTGTACTACTTCACATGCAATCGTAGGTAGGTACACGAGTTCCGCAGGACTTTCTGGACAGACATCTCAAACAGACTCACAACGTCTTCGCAGAAGCCTCCAAGGCTCTTGAGAAACTGTCCTCACTCGGATCGACTCAGTTTGCTTAGTTGAAGTGGCTTTGCGTGTTACGAGTCCTCAATATTCCGAGATCGTACCTGCAGCAATGATTTGGTATCTGTAGAATTCGTTGACCATCACTGATCAATTTACCGGGCAATTTACCTTCTGCCGAAAAAGTCGCGTGATTCGATAGAGTACAAACGATGAATTAATTTGGCCATCCGTGTTTAAACGAGCACGCGTAGTAATTTTCAAAACCTCTGATTTGACGGGTGTGTAATTTCAGAAATGAAAGCCAAAAGAAACTACGCATCATCGCGCCATGAATAAGTCGTGTATCTTTGAAGAGAACGCGGATCCCAACCACGAGGCAAAGATCAGTGCCAGTTGACTTTTAATGGTAGTAACTAATAACTTAATAGGCCGTCCACGTCTTGACCAGGATCCGTTATCATCGGGGACACCAGGACACGGACCGTTCCTCGACTGTGGTTCTCACCTGCTCGTGTAAGCGTACATATATATGTGTATGGGCGTATGCACATGTACAACTTGTTGCAAGCCTCGGCTTTGCGTAACCTTTTCCGAACGTGAAACCGTCACGTAAATCGACTCCGGGTAAAGGCGTTATACCACGATCACCCGCAGGGTCTGACTGCATAAACGACACAGGTGCAGGTATGCACGCGATAAAACAACGACTCGCGATTAATAAATCCGGCTCGTGCAGGGTGCAGGTGTAATTAAGTCTTGACGGTCGCTGACAGCCACGAATATCCCGTATAATCCTCGCAGGAGGAAAAAGGCAGAAGTGTTGCGGCCAAGGCGCCGGCAGTTGGTGCACAACGCTGTATAAAACCACGTGTAGGCGACGTGTGTAACCACATAATTTTCATCTTTCACTGCAGTAATCAGTTATTACAGAATCGGCAATACCGCGCTACAACTTCCGCGCATACATTGCAAACTTGTAATCCAGTATCGTCGAGCGGTAGATGTCAGCACAGGATGATGTAATGTTCTTATCGACGTACGCTCGAATTTGTCGATTCATAAGTTGAGCTTGAAAGCAGGATCGCTCGTTTGCCCGCAGATATGTGACGATGAGAATGATAAATTGCGTCGCGTTACGTGCGCGAACCATGTTAATTACACTGTTCTAATTAACCGTTCAGGTTAAATAATCAACCAGATGATTATCGCGTTATTTTATTACCGACACTTTGCAGCCCTTTTTAATTAGTCTGCGAGCCCGCGGCCCCCCTGGAAGTTCACCTTCTCCAACGTTCGAATTTATTTATTTTTCAGGCTATACTTCACTGCTATGCATATGTGAGCAGGCAAATTATCCTCTTCGTAATTCAGGCTATTATACATGCGCGACCTGAAGTTCGAAGGATCGGTTGAACCTGCTCCATGGAATTTACTTCAGTTTCCACCGAAGCGAGATAACGTTGACGCAATTTCCGACGTGCTGGTTCTGCTTTCGGTTTCGTATCGTTCCGATAAGTATTTATGATATACTTACGACATTGTCTGCTCCGCACATATCGCAGCTACCGCGCATAAATCATTGACTTACAAGGTCTCCTGAAAAAGTCAGAATTCCCAATGACTTCCACGTGAAGCGCGTACCTGCATTATATGTATAACGCCAGGTTCGTACACGCGATTGGATGCCAACTTTCATTGATGCGGTGGTCGGCTTGCTCTTGTTGCCATCCTGCAGTGCTCAGGCTCGTTTCCGTTGGAATGAAAATTACACCGTAGTTCGCTCGGTAGTTTTGCTATTAACCGGCACTTGTAACGCCCACTAGGCACACCGCATCCCGTCGATGAGCCGAGTTCATTCAGAAGACCATCGTGCCTTATCTTTTCGCCGGGCGTAAATGAAGGTTACAAGCATCTTGTTGAAGTGAAAAAAAACTCCTTCTATCGTTGTACTTCTTTGAGTCGAAGTTAACAAAAATTTTGTTTTATCACGAAAGAACGAGGCGCGATGAGTTCTCATGGAATATCAGGCATGTACCCGGTAAGGAACTTGCGCTGCGCGGAGCGATAACAGTTAATCTCTCGTGGAAGTCGAATGAGAGGCGGAGACACTGTGTCCTGGAAGTCGTGACTAACCTTTTAGCACCTAGGCTGGCTCGTTACCGTGTTATATCCACGACGCCAGGTGACAAATTGTACCTACCAACCGACTGCATATGGTGTAGGTATGTTGGTATACGTATATATGCATATACTTGTGTGTACACTATGACGGGGACAGGTACGCGACACGATCCCAGGTATATCAGGTGCCGATCGGGGAAGCCGTACACGCGACTTGTCCTAGACACCATCTACCAGAAGATGGTGTACAGATTGAAAATACATACATCACAAGCTAAGCCTTGATCTGTGATTCCTCGAAACCTTGTTACACGCTACGATTTTTAGAATAAGAAGAGATCGGGTCATCTGAGGTACTTAGTGCCTACAAAATTGAGAATGGATCGATTTTTTATCCAGACTTATCGAAGACTCCTGACCTTGAGAGAATTGTTGAGTTCATTCCGGGCGAATGTGTTGTTAAAATTGTAGAAAGTATCAATCATTTCGTATGTCATTTCGTAAACCAGTCATGACCGTCCACTCTTGCACCGAAGCAAATCAGTTTTACACTAGGAAATCCAATTTGCATACTGCACGAGATGATGGGGTTTCGCCTCGATAAGACCAGACACGCGTGATGGAGCAAACGCGCGAATGCACAAGTGTTAGTACCAAAGTACACGGCTATGGTAGGAATGAATAATAATTAATGAGAGACGACGAGATGCAAAAGCTACTGAAGTAGCATACGAGTGGAGTTTCCCGCGGTCGCTAAGGTGTTGGTTGTACAAGCTTAGTGGGCAGTGAGCACTCGCCACGGGTGTTGGTAATCACACCCGGAATGGTTTGATTTACAGATATTCCTTCGATATTAGACGCTGCACATACCAACGTGCCGTTTTACATCCTACTTTGTAACCAACTCCTCACTTACCAGCTACAAGTAGGAAGCGCCTGTAGTGCAGGTATAAGCCAGACGAATGGTGATTACCGTGGATTTTAGAAGAAGAAAATAAAGTTGAAAAAGACTGGCTTGACAGATTTTCATGGACGTAAATCGATGTTTGTGTGTATACGAGTAAGCTTCCGTCGATGATCCTCGATTTTTCAACCTTCACGGAGAAACTCCGAGAAATCTCCGACCGTCGGATAACGAAGCCATCGCAAATGGGAGTCAGTCTGTATACTCGATAATCTACATTACAGTCCGAGCTCGGCTACCGCAATGCTGCTGGGTTTTCTTAATAACAGTGGTAAGGCCTTTCGGTCGTTTCTCGGTGTTACCGTCATTCCAAGCACGGTGTTGCGCGCAAGGTCGTTTCGGTATCCTCGGAAGGCAGAGTGAAGCTCTGCACAATTAGCACCGCCAACTGCACGCGACCGAGGAGAGAGAAGGAACAATTGCGACTTGCTCTGCCACTGGCACGTTATAAGACGGAGAGAGACCAGACTTGGGACACTCTGCAAAGAGCTTCGGGAAGAAACGAGATCGGAAAAAGGGCCCGAAGATTCGAGCCATGCTTATTTCAACGCAAGAAGTTTTTCTCAGCTGAGGAAAGAGTCCGGTGAGGTATTATAGACTTGTAGTTTTCGGTTTACAGCTAAGTTGCCCACATTTTCGAAATAAAAACTCAAGCAATACTGCAAAACTTTTTACCATTGTTTGGATCTATGGTCTCTGAAAATTATATACGCATGCAATTAATGTACCCACATGATCGAACCATTTTCCGATAATATCGGAGAAGTTTATGGCAGCATACGCCAAATGTGATTGCAGCAATTTGTGACCGAGAGTTTGCTACGAGCCTGCGTTTCGAACTGCATCAACGACACGATATTTGCATCAAGTTAAAAATTAAATTTCAATGGACCGTCAAGAAAGCAGTACGGCGATTCGATCAAGACACACTGTATAACGTAATGGTGGTCTTGGCGTGTCGGTGTGCAAGGCCTGTGTTCTGTCCACGCTTCGTGTCTTAGTCGAACGTGTAATTTAGCACGAAGGAATAAGCTGCAGGTGTGGAGTAATGGTGGAAATAAAAATACGACCGCGGTGTACAAACGAAGAAGGATAAGAAGAAAAGAAAGGAGGGTAAAAAGAGTCTAAGATGAATGCGGGAACGGTGGCGTCCGCAGGTTCAACTCGCAAGAATAACTAAGGATAATTGACACTCGTTAAATGAATACACCCATGTCGGTGGTTTTCAATGCTCTCCCGCGGCTGAATCAAGCCTACGCCCGGTCCGATTCCAGCTAAGACAGTGGACAAAGGCCCACAATGGCTTGTTACACTTTGCTCAAAACCATCGGGCAAATGTTATGTAAATAAATTTCATTAGAGCGAGCCACACGGCTATTAAGTGTCGTTGGTCATTATGCGATATTTGGCCGTTGCGCAACGCGTGGTTATGCCTCGGAATAATCTCGCTGCCATAGAGGAGCATATACGTACAGGAGAATCAGGAGTGAGGAAAGACCCTCTGCTGCGGTCATACCTTTTCAGAGAACCAAGGTTTCCTAGATAAATAATCGCTACCTCACTCGAGATTCACAATTATTAATAACACGGCCATATAGAGAATAGAATCTAGATTTTAGATCCCCATACATGGTCGGAGTCGGTGAAGATAATCACGTCTCTCTTTTCGGTCCGCGTCGAGGAGCCACCAATTCACAACGGCGACAACTCGTTGTTTATTTTTCAGTACGTGATTTTCACAACCCCGCGTTATCGGTTATGCGATTTGATCGGCTGCTCTGTCAATCGGAATGACAACGGCTCCTGTTACTGCACGCTGCATGGACGTCAAGTTCGTATAACCGTTCAAGTGATTTGACAATGGACCGGTTTTGCCGCATATATATACATACATATATATATATGTATATACGTGGGAATACCTGCAGCTATAATCCTACAGTCGCATTGCCGGCGGCGAAAGTCATTACCGGGATAATGAATTGAGGGTGATTAAAATTGCACCGTTAAATTACATTATGAAAATACACAAAGTGATTAAAAATAGTCGATAGTCGATACCCGACAAGTGAAATCGGCAGCGACGACGTTGGCGATGCGATTGTCAATCCAAACGTCGACGTCCTCCGTATTATTATATTAATTCGCAATACAGTCGCGATCACGCCTCTTGTCTCTGCCAGAGTTTCTCCATTCCGAGACAGCTCGTGAACTGTGACGTAAAATAACAGTAACAATAATACTAGTAGTAATAAAGGTGAGGAAAAAATATATAAATGGATGCGGTTTGAACGTGACAAAACGAATTATTAATCACAGATTCTTCATTGGGATGAAAAGTGGGAGTATCGCCGAGGGATTGGTGGACGATTATTTTTATATATTTGGAGATTGATGAATTACGCGTCAATGATACGGAGAGATATACGGTAACCTGATTTCAATGATTCAAAGAGTCAATGGGACCATGTGAAAATATTCATTTTTTTTCGCTCGTTCAAACGGGAACCGAATTAACATTTAGCCAGCGTACCTAATCTGATATACTAGCCTGCATGCCTAATTAATCACGTCGCTTATGCTGCTTCGTCAAAATATCACGCCGGCGTTGAATCTGACTCACGAAAGTATATGGTGACAGCGATATATAGAAACAAATTGTAACGTCCGGTCGACTAGCATGGGAAAACACCGAAATATCTCAACCGATGTTCTCCTCGAGCATTTGATTAGTCCGAGTTTACCGGTTCAGGTGCCAATCAAACGTCAACCTTTCTACATTCAACCTGAATTAAACCCGTGAAACGTAGTTTAATATCGAATCAAATTTCTTTTTTTCTTTTTCTTTTTCTTTTTCACCCCGACGACTTGAGAAAACAGAACCGTCGCCTGCGCGACTTAACGCGCTGACGACGAGGATGAAGAATTTTCAAATTTTAATCTTCGAACAAGTGGTCACGGTGTTGTTTGGGACCTTGATTCTATTTCAACAAAGCCGGAACGAAGTGCGATTTAACGAGTAGTTAACGACTCACTTATTGTTGCTCGATTATCAACGCGAAGAAACCAGCATGACGTTTCTATCCGTACAAGTTTCCCAACCAAACCTTGGTCATATACTAATGCCTTGTATATCTGTATCTAATCATTCGCATTCTATTACTTTGCTATGTACAAAAACAGGGACGAGAATCACTTGCCGTTGAGAAGAGTTTTGGCCCTTCGAAAATAGGATAAATCAAATTTAATCGGGATGATTTTTATACAGGATATTCGCTTCCATTATGTCGGCCAGCATTTGATCAATTGCAATGGATGCTTGCGAAGAGTGGCGTTGAATAGGAAGAAAACATGTATTCATTTTTGATTATCCCGAAGAGGTTCATAAATCACGATCCAACCGGCCTACGTCCGAGAATGGAAGGAGAAAAAAAAAAAATGTAAAACACGTGGTTATGCGGTCAGTCCGAACAGATTTGGCAATGACGAGAAGCAAAAAATGATGATCTCTGAACTTGTGTAAAGTTTTAAAGCTTTGTAAATGACGATGCGCGAAATATGAAACCATATACCGATGATCAATGAGCAAACGATAACATTAGCCTAACGATTTTTCAGTACTAATTGAACTCTGTACACGACTACGACTGTGGATAAGTCTACAGTATTCGCAGAAATTACGCGCAACGGCTCGATGTATTCACCAGATCAGTGATACCGAGTTCAATAAATTACCCGATACTTTTGACGAATATACAAAATGTACGGTGTAGGAACAAGTGCAGTGAAGTGAGGATTAATGATACCCTAGACGGGCGAGTATCGCCAGACTATAACATAGTGGTTTTATTAATTTTAACCCCCGTTCGATTACGCGGAAATATTTCACTTGAGCGGTATTTAACGGTACATTTCATAACCCCGGCATTAACCTCGGTGCAATTTGCAATAAAAATGATCGAAAACAGTTGGCGTCGATCGATTAACGCGAGTCACGGCTATTATAACTAGAAACCATTAAGGATGAAATATTCGGCCAATTCTTAACGCGTCTACGCGTCCGAACGGTTTTCGAAACATGTTTTGACCGACAAATAAATGAGACAGGCTTACGAAATGAGGTGAAACAAGGCAAAAGACGAAACGATCGTTAGAAAATAACTAACATCTCCGTTCTAGTTTCGAATCGAAAACCCATCGGATAAGTTTCAAGTTCCAAGTGTCACAGTTCGCGGCTCTCTAGGATATCCCGACTCACTGCCCAGCTTGGAAGAGCTTCAACCGATGTGCTTGCGTTCCATTTCGCCGTGGCGGATCCGTCGTTGAAGTTTTATCTCTGTATCATCTATCCGGCTCGTTCACGCTTCGCATGAAACGCTGTCTCAATCTTGTCACATCGGTACACGCGTGTTACGAAATGTTCCAAGAGGCGAAACACGCCGCTTGTAGGCACGCTACACAGCGATCGCATTTGTGAGAAGAGCGGGCCTAAGGCCCAAGATAGAGGTGAGCCTGGGACCGCGTTTCGCGTTTGAAATTTCACGGGACGCGTAATAGGCGGGAACCTTTTCCTCGCAGAGTCGGAGATATCGCGGAGTGAATCGAACATCGTTGATTCCCAACAAATTACAGCAAAAGTATACTCCGTAAATCTTGATCGAGGGTATTCGACTCGAATCAAAGTTCGCCGACGTCGAGAATTTCATTCGGCCCAACTCGCGGAGTGCCTTGCGTATACTCAGAGACACGACCCACGCAGCGAGTCGCGACCCACGCTTGCATTATGGGTATACATACACGATATACGTGATATTATATATCTGGGCACACCTGCCCACGCTTTCGGTTCCTCTGAATTGTTTCACCGTTAGAGCTGTCGTTCGCTCGATTTGGCATTAATTAAAAAATGCAAAACAGAGGTTGGATTGCTCGATTTTAACCGCGTTAAACAACATCGAATTAGCATTTTTTGCCACAGGTTAACTTATATACAGGTACACGCGGGTTATTTTCCACGCCGTTGCTGCGAAAGGCTCGACGCGATTCGTCGAGTCCTCCGATCCAGTGATTAAACCGTAGTATCAACGACTTCGGCCGCACGGATGGATGCCATTGCAGAGATTTCATAAACGGTCTGATCTTCTACCCAAACCAGTCGGCAATAATTGCGATAGACCGCCGAAAGCCAATTCCGAACCATTGCCAAGATCGGAACGCATTGCTGTTGAAAAAGGCGAACGCGTGTCACCGATTTGTTTCGTTCACAAAAAATTACCGAACAGTCTATCCGCGGTCGAGGTGTAACGGTATACCTACAAGACCCTAGCAGCTGTTTCACTTTAATTCTCGTTATCGTGATGCTGGACCGTCGTTAACATGTCTACACTCAATGTCCATTAAAAAAACATCGATTAAGCGGGATAGGTTGATTTATTTCCAATCGCAGACAACCGCGCGTGCGTGTGTGTGTGTGGCGGTACGTATATTCGTATTATACGTGTATCGTGTTATATATCGAAACAGTAAGGTTAATTACAATTACTTAATTGACAAAATTATTCAAATCAACCGGAGATAATATGATTGTCCGAGTGGCGGGTACTGTAACCTACGCAGGAACATCGTGACGTGCTTCAACGCTACGATACAAGACTTCACGAAAGGTTCTAATGACTGGTAGCGAGCTGAGCCGTAATGAGCATATGTATATGGATTATGATTTATGATAATGTTATATGACACGGTCGTTGGAGAGATGGTAAAAAGATTGATAAATTAATATTCCACCGATGGTATATAACGTGACGATAAACCGACACCTCGCGCTCTGCGTGTCGCAAGGTGTTTCATCGGCCCCGCGTGATCCGATCGACCCCGGGTCACCGTTCCAGGATGCACGAGATACGTCTCGTCCTTCGCACCTCGCAATAACATTGCGAGAAAAAAAGTGTTCTCCCCCAACGCGCGGTGCATGAAGGAATTAGGAAAGTTGTAAGATGGGATCGACAAATTTCCGATATCCTGTATCAATTTATCGAATCTCGCACTACGCGGGTTCGTCGCACGCACAATTTTCCGGGCAATCAACGCGCCGGAAGCGGGCCAATCGGCACGTAGAACGCCTTTTCTTTATGACCGGGTGCCCGATTGGTCGGTAGCCGGTGGCCCCGAGCAGCTGGGGTGTGACTTCTCACCCCTTAGGAGCGTAGCCACGGGGGATGACGCCCGAGGGCATGCGGGCATTGGCGTTCCCTAATTCTATTAAGATTTCATTTTAGAAAGGTGTAGCCGCTACGCGATGCACTCGGGTGCGAGAACAGCGCCGACGACACGCTGAGTCGAAACGCAGAGCTCGCTTTGCGTTTTCCAAATGTCGTTTCTCGCTGATTCGTTACTGCAGTTTATTGTACAGTCTCGAGGCGTACCCACGATTAGAAATATTTTAACGTGTAATTTCACCGAGGGGTTCGCCGATACTTTTCACGGAATATCCAACGTTGTCTAATCGATTGATTTCAAGGTTAACGCACCTCTCGCACAGCTGTTTCGCACGCGAAACGACAGCCGATAAATAAAGACTTACGGTAGATTCTGCCAAAGGACGCACAACCGATTATACATTTTGATCTGACGATCAAGATTATCCCTTTATACCGATGTGGAGATTCCGGCCTGAACCGAATCGAGTCACAGATATTTGCAACGATAATTGAAAAAATTTACCGGACAGGTACTGAAAATTAGCTGAATAAAGTTTGTTCGTTTAATTAACGATCGTTTCGAATCTGAGAACATTCACGAATCAAATGTTCGCTAAAATAGATTTTGATCAATGGTATGACAGAGAAAGAGGACAGAAGGATCTGGAAGGTACGTTAACTTGTTACGCGATCGAATCGCCTTAATGGGAAAGAAATGATTTTCTAGATCACGCATTCGAAAGAAAGACGAAGCCTGAAGTCGGTAGGTCAACTTTGCCTGACGACGTAACACACATTCGGCACGTGATATCGAGTTCGAAAACAATTTGTTCAGAGACATACACATACATGCGTAAGGTCATATAACAGGCAGATACGTGCATACATGTACGGTTATGACTTGATCGTGATTAAATCTGGGATGAGATTGTGAGTATCATTAAATGGTGATAAAAAGACGATTAACATAATGGGAGGGACTATGTCTGTGCGGGCTCGTTCCAATGATTAATTATTCTTAATGCTGACCACACGTCACTAATCATCAACGACTGAGGTAATCACCGTGCGCAACCGCTGATTGGCTGCAAAAACTCGTCCGATTTCTTCCGCTATTTGTGTAAACTCCCGCGGTACAACATATCGGGTATAATTTCATACGCGGAAGACCGTCTATGTACGGCCGAGATGGCAACCGAGCTGCGTTACATACGTATGTACGCAGCACTTCGCGACCTTGTGAATCATCTGAGAATACTAAGAATATTACCCGCTATACGAATACCTAATCATTCTCAGCCGCGGTGGAAGGAAATGAAGAGAAAAAAATCTGAATGGCGGGAAATTAATTCGTTTGTAATTTAGACTCCCGGTATTGAATATTATTCGAAACGATACGCAAAGCTTATTTTCAAAATCGAGCTAAACTAATGGCGTGTTCGATTACGCAAGTCGGTTTCGGCTGGTTGACATAATTACGTAAGTGTGCACAAGACACTTATGTATACACCTACGTATTATCGCGCCGTTAATTAAGACGCGAGAAAAGTTGATTAATCAAAGTACCGTCGTCGTGTCTGCAGCTGCAATTTCCTAGATACAGAAGCGAATTCCTCGATTTCGATCGGGAGTATTCTACGAAAGGCCACACAGAATGAGTATCTGGAATGGTACTCGGATCAGGTACGCGGGCACTCGTCGTCGTCTTTCCTTGCAATTCCGTATAAGCGAACCCGATCGCTCTGTGCATGTATGTATGTACGTATAAACGCGAATCGCTCGTTCACTTAGCGCAAGCGCGCGCGCGCCGCTTTATCCCGGATTATAAGACCGATACAGGAAATATTTACCGAGGGATTAGGAGAATATCGAGTTGCTCCAGAGCGGATTAAATTGGGTACCATCAAGCCGAGCGATACATGCACAATCCAGCCACGCGTGTATCCTACATACAAATGAGCCCGGGACGTCGATACTCGATCAATTCCACCCGGAGGAAGAAAGTTGCAGAACGTCGCAGAACTTGACCGACCGCATCGACTCGATCCATAGACAAACGCTGAGCGCAATTTTTTGGCTAAAAAATGTCCAACTCATTACTGCGGAATCGTACAAAGACCAGTGCGAAATAGGAATAAAATTTCTTTTTCATCTTTACGCCACTATCCGCTTCCTCATTACGATGGTAATTGTTTCTCTATAATGAGTAACGAGTTAGAATGTAGGTAGCTCTCTCTGAAACTCTCAAGTGCAATAAATACATCGAATAAAATTTCGCCCATCGTAATCCGGGTGGCTTTGACTCTCGACCGAATTATCGACCAATCGGAAATCGACGATCAGTTCTCGTATTAACGAGGTTCCGAATGCGCAGCCGGTGTTCCAACATCTTGGAGGAACGGTTATATTATAAGCATACAATAATTGCGAAACTCGTAGGTGTTAAAGATGGTCGTAAATTATCGTCGTAATTGAAATGTCCGCGCCGTATATTACGGAACGCGTGTAAAGTGGCTCGGTGCCGACTGTGAAAGCTCGCTATATGCAAGATTTCTAAGCTGCAGACTATTTCCCGCGGATGAAAAAGTAACTCCAATCATAGTCGGCTATTTGCCGGCCATTATCGTTCCTTCGAAAGAGGATCGATCGAGGAGGAGGGGAGAGACGAAAAAAATAAATAGAATTAGAAGCTGGTGCAGGCAGGTTAGAAAAGTGGGATAACGAAACCGTGGTTGCATATATACCGTGATATTAATCCGGGCATACGATCGGTCGAGACCTTTTTTGAATACTCATTGAGCCATGCGTGTTACACGAGGCGTCTACCGTGCCGAGAGATCCCCTGACGGATAAGCGGTGGATAAGCGGGGTATAAACGGATGGATAAAGGCACCCGGTACGCGGTTCGCCTGTGTAAAATATACAGGCAAGCAAGTAGGGTCCGAGATAAGATCTGCTACTGTCTCCGGACATTATCATTCGACTTTTGATTCCTCCGTCGTGATTTTCGTCTCACTCTCTCTTTCTCTCGCTCTCTGCTTCTTCAATTTCTGTTTCATTGTGCCCTTATCCCTGGCGCATATTGCCAGGCGGCTGTTTCTTTCTCATTTCTCACAAGCAAGGAGAACGGTAACGGGTGTAGGCGGCGTCCCCATCCCTCGACACGCATGCGCGTGTGCGTATTGCGTACGTTCGAGCGAACGCGGAGAGTGACTTCCGATCGATACGGGATCGAAACTGTGAGCGCAACCGGCGGCCAGGAGTTCTCTGTAGCCCTTGTATGTCTGACCGGCTCTTCGGGTCCATCACACGGCCGCGGAACTACCGTCAAGATTTCACGATTGCGCCGCTTGGCGCAGGACGAGTCTCTCCGTCATTGTGATCCTGCGAAGCCGCGGCGCTCGATTGGCGCTGCCGGTCAGTCCGGCCTTCCGATTCGTCGGATCGGCCAGCGGCCGCGGAACGTCGCGCGAGGAAGGCGATCCGAGGCGAGGCGATTTCGTATACCGTGGTATGACGAAAGTATGAAGATAAAATTAATTGTACGTTGGCTTCCGAGAAGTGTAATGCCTCCCGAAGCCGGCTAGAGCTCGATCACCAAACCCGGGCGTTCTCGTTCCATCGTTCGTTTGCTACCGGTACCTCACTCGGCGATCTATTTGAACCGATAAGATTTCTCTCCTCTCGTTCATTTGTCAGTCAGCTTGGGTCACAGACGCGCGTATAGCCGATACATCGGCGGGCACAGGATGTAGAAAGCCGCGGCGGTACTGGAAATTAATTGGCATTACCTAATCGAATGTCCCGCGCATTGTTTTCCTATCTACATTTTCATTTCTCGATTTCTTCACTCCCGATCATCCGAATCGTTGTACAAGTACTCGCGGGGATCTGTCCCATCTTGAGCTCTGATCGTATTTAGCCGTCAAATATCGCTCCAACGATCTGTCGAGCTCGACGCGAGAAATAACGAGTCCCCTACCTGCCCAAGTCTAGCTAGATACGCCCCGCTATCTACATCTACCTTTTGTACCCATATAACGCATGTGCCGAGCGCGTAAAATGAAACGTAGAAAGTCGACCACATATGGCGGTAGATTACCTGCTTATTAGACCACAATGGCAACCGTAACAACGGGCACTCGAAGATCCGAACCACCCCTCGTCCCTGCGGATCGTCTACAATGTACCCCCGCCTTAAATATTAAGCTAATAAGCCAGGCTGCGCGCGCTTTGTGCGTCGTTGGTATTTAGGCGAAGGTTGCTTTTTGGTGTAGGCCAACCAATCGCCTCTCCCCCTCCCCCCCCCCCCCCTTCCTCAAAAACGTATAACGCATTTTAAAAGACCCGCAGGAGCGAACCGGAGACGAGTGAGTCGTTGGCAGGCGCTAACGGTGGCATGGCGGGAAGAACAATATAATAGACTGTTCGGAATACACAATAGTAGAAAGGTACAAATGCTATAGAATTACCAGTATATTGTGAGAGAGGTGCGAAGCGGAGACTGGAAGGAAAAAAGGAACAAGGATAAAGAAAGAGAGAGAGAGAGAGAGAAGAGAAAAAAAAACGAAATAAGTAAGAGCGAAGCTGACTACGGGGGAAAAGGCGGGGAGAGAGACCCTAAATGCTCCCTTGGCGAGGGATCCGATTTCGTATTGTCATTGTAATTTGTCTGCGGGGCGCAGTTTTGGGGCGGGAACTCTCCTAAGTACTCCTCGTCACGGGGACCCCGACGTGCTTCAACAAACCCATATACAGATGGTTGTTTGTCCGAATGTCACCCGAGGTTATTATATGCCTCATTACGCGACCCGCGCAGGCTACCCTCGACTGTTTTCACGCTCTTTGCCTTCCGATTTCGCGACATTTTCCCAATATTAGTGCTTACTCGAAGATTACCTGATTACGATCATTCGAAATCTAGGTCTGTATTACGAGAAATTGCACGTCACACCAGGGTGAGGGAATATGTCGAGTATGGATGTATTCAAAGGCTGGACACGGTACGTCGGATTCCATACCCAGAGCGAAACATCCGGACAAGCTCGAAATTAGAGCCAATAAAGTTGGGAGCAGAGTCGAGAATGGTAGGTTTTAGAATCGTTTTAAAATCTGACGTCTGTCCGGACTGCATTTGCCAGAGACGTCCAATTTACCGTCGAGGATACGTCCGGCGTCGAAGCATGAGTATGTATCCTGTTCCAAGTCCGCAGCGCGGTGCGCAAGTTTCCTTATGGTCGGTCAGCTCGCGAATAACGATCTGTAACACATCCTTCGGGAGGTAAATGGATAAGTGGATAAGCGTTGCGTAACCCGCTGGACCGCCTGGTGCACCTAACTGCCCTCGGTCTACATGTGACATCAGAGTGAAAATGCCGATCATTTCCGCTAACTATCTCTGCCTATATCGAACCTGTCTCGGATTCTCCTCCGTACTGCGGCTACGTTCAAGTCTGTGCAACGAGACTCTTGTCGGGGATCTAGCCGAGACGACGTGCTCCTGCAGTTTTCTCCGATGAAACCCGTCATGGTAACCACGGGGGAAACGCGATCCCCCGAATTATTACTATTTTTGAAATATAAAGTGAACCAGAGATCTGGGACGAGGTTTCGAAGAAATTTTAGGACTATATTTTAGGACTATAGGAAATCAAAGAATTTGTTGTCTACTTACTCTTTAGGATAGGCAGATCGTTCATGAAACCACCGTCGTCGACGTTCGTGTTCTGAAAATGGAGAAAGTGGAAGGAATTAGATGCGTGAATATGAAAATTGCGTCGACTTTGAAAAGTCACACAGTGCTGAATTACGAAATTCCATTCCAATTCGATGTGAATAACTTCGATTTTAATCCAACGAATGAATGTAGCTAATTACGTAGTTTCGACCATCGTATCGTACAACAATACGATTAACTCTATTGAAAAGCCTTGAAGAAACATCAAAATTTGGGACATTCAACGCTGTGCGCACAAATGCGTGCAGACTGCAGATTATATTTATGTAAGAGAAATAGCCTGCGGCTTTTTCGTCAGCAAATATCTGGCAGATGGAATAATTTCGACGGGATGCCTGATCGAAGTTGATTAAAAGTAAATTACAACATATCGTACACAGGTTTTACTCGCGAAAACTTGGGGTGTGCGTGAGTGGTTAAACGTATGTAATAAAATCCGTGAGTATATCCGGTACCGAAAACACTGAACGGCCAGTGGGTCGTTCCAATGAATATCATCAGACAGAGTATAATACGTATCCGAAAATATTTAAATTAAATTCTTCCTGATATTACAATATCATGAAACGTTACTCGAGGTAATAACAATATCCGAGATAGGTCAGAAGACTTCGCCCTCCCACTTCCATTTTTAATATAAAATGCGCCTCTCGACCGTTCGGTCAAAGACTCGATGTATCGGACTTTTCGATAAGGTTATTCCGCCGTGTTATGCACGCGAGATTGAAGGAAAAAAAATTCGAGATTCTTTCCTGGAATATCTTCGCATTTTTTCGCGGATATCTGCGAACGTTTGCCGCACGAGGAGCTCTGACCCTGACGGCTTTGCCATCTCCGTTTTCACGAGCGGCGACTCAATTTGTTACACTTAATTATTTCTGCAAGAGCATCTCGTAACGTGATTAGCTGTCGTCTCGCGTCTCAACGCCTCGGTGGCAAAGTCCGCCTAATTATTATTAATTAACCTATCTCTGGCCAACGAGTATAACGTTGTAGAAATAAACGGGTTCTTCGTTCGATGCTCACGTGTAATATATTACGGTAACACATTTGTAAGCCCGGACGAAGCCACCTGCATCGCGTCAAATCTGTTGTGAACGACTTTAATGTTTCTGCGTACAATAATAATTATCGACCGGGGCTTCCGTTTTCTTCCATCTCGTCGCCTGTAATCGGACAGTCGAGAAAGTGCATGGAATTTGTTTGGCATTTTTTTTCTCCGTTATAATTTGGACATTCTTATTTTATGCAACATTTTTGCGATGCTGTGAGAAAGGTAATTTTCATTTGATTTTATTTTATTTAATTTTTTGCAAAAAATTATCTCCGAGCTTGGCAATTCTTTCCTATATGTATCTACATTTCGCATCTCGGACCGCGCTTTCGAATTGTTTCGTCTCTGCAGTCGCGCCCGCGAAAAATTCCACCTCGGATTCCGGAACACGGGTCAACTATGCGCAATTATGGAATTACCGAGAAGGGGGAGAAGGAGGAGGAATAAAAAGTTTCTACGTATTCGAGATAGCGGTGAGCTCGCCTCGTTTTGGCGTTGTTCGACTGCCAAGCTTGTATCTTTGCACCTTCGCAGGTATATCAAACGACCTCCACGTATGCCAGTTGTGACGATTTGTTCAAGATAGAAGAAGAAAATTAAGAATATGAAAGAAATGAGGAGCAGCAATCTGAGGAGGTTCAACGTATTTTTTTTGACCGTCGTCACGCACTGCGTGCCTCAAATAAAAGCGAATCAAATTATCCACGGTATTTATAACGGAAAGTATATCGAAGCGTACAGAGGAATGTGAACCTTTGTCCAAGAAGACCTGAATTCACTGTCCATCGACCTAACACGAAATCATATAACACGTCTGAACTCGAATTATCACGCTGAGAGGTGACGAGGATTAGAAAGAAGCAGAGAATAAAAAGGTCGAACAAAATAATCTTAGCACCTGTAGCAGGCTTGTTTCATTAGGCGACCGTATAACCAGCTTAGATTAACAGCTAACTAAGCCTCTGTAGAACAGGACAGCGACGAAAAAGAGTCCAATCTTATATGTACATGTCGTAGCGTATGTGATCCACGTCTACCGTATATTGGACAGAAAATAAAGTTTGAACACTGAGCAAAAATTGATGGACTAATTATTGTTGTCGATTGAAAATTGGCAAACTTTTTTATCAATTATGAAAAATAAAACTTTTCTGGTCTTGTAAACGCGGCACGGCATCTAGGCTGCCGAATACCTTCAAACGTGTTTTATTCGCATCGAAAATCACGCGGGCACGTGTGTTTACTTTTAGTATAAATCTTGCGTAAAGTTAGCTCGGAGCGCAAAAACTGAAACACAAAAATAAAAAAATAAGCAAAGCGAGCGCCGCTAGCGGTGCGGAACTTTGTCCTATTATTTCGCGGTTTATTTGTGAGTTTTTTTCAGTGTAGGTACACACTACAGATGTCTCCTAATAAGCGCGCTTTCGACGATATTGCATAATTCGCAAGCGTGTACATATCTGCGAATTTTACCCCATCACTTCGGAGGTGTGTGATTTCACGCGTTGACTCAAACGCGCGAGTTACAGCTACACGGATTACGCAGGGTGTATGTATGCACATATACAGATATGTGTACTATACATATGTACGAACATACATACCGCATACGCTCGAAGCGATCACCGCGCACGTGAATAAATACCCCGTGAAACGTATAATTTTCAATAATAATCACGATAATAATCGCGCGCAAATATTTACATATCCCAGGAGAGCCCGGACAGATGAGGAATGATGTCGGAACGGACGCGTGATGTCTTATGGGATACGCGTGTTGCGAAGCAAGAGGTAGGCAGAGATACGTGCAGCATCGTGCTGCTGCATGCCTGCGTGTGGGCCACGTTTGCGGGTATTGCTACACCCGCGGATATATCATATGTAAGGCACCCACACGTCCCTGATTATGAGTTTCTACCGCATTCGCCTTCGAGCATATCGCGCGATTGTGCATCGCCGCGTTATTACTCCGTTCTCTCCTCGGATCCCGACGTTTCGAGTCAACTTATCACGGCAAGGGTGATAAACGAGCGACATTATCCAGCCGTACAGAGGTTATTGTGTGTCTCTGTGGCAATTGAGCCGAGGACCTGCGATATCCAGGATACGATCCTTTCCTAATACGTTATTCCTTATTTTCGTTTTTGCAACCGTCGTACGGTGTACGAAGGGAAGAGAGAAATAATGGAAGGTGTAAGAGAGTGCATTTATGGTGTGGTAGCTGCTCGCTAGCCCGATTCACCAGTGACATTAGCTCGAGGTGATCCATGCACCGGCCGGTGGAAGAGCCGGGCGGCCATTTTCTCCAATACGAAGTGTTGTTCATCATAATTTAAAATAGATTAAGAAGTTAATTATTATTCGTGAATGACGCCGCCGAAAATCAGGCCTCGATTGTAATTATGCCGAGCTCGAGTGATGCAGGGGCTTCGGTATACCCCCTTCTCCTAATTGTCTCTCTCCCTCTATTTTCTCTCTCTCTCTCTTTCTCTCTCGCGCGCATTATTCCGGCGACGACGTTTCGCCGGACCCGAAAATAGGACCCATATAATTTTCGAACTCGTGGTTAGACACCGCGCCTAGAAATAATGCCGATGCCCCGCGTTAGATGTATAATACTGATCCCTTTGCCGGTGTAATTTTCGTCCGTTCGTTCATTCCCTGCGTTCACGTGCGTCTAATTTACCGCGGATGAACGCGACCCGAGAGAGGTATTCACTCTTAACCTCGTAATGTTCCACAACGCTCTTTGGCGCACATTGTTCCGTTATGTTGTACAGTGACGAGTATAAAGCGCGAACGTAATTGTCAATGAACAATTGTTTTACCGTAGATAATTATACAAATTTATTTTTATTTACTTTGGGAAGATGACTATTTATAAAAAAAAAAAAGTTTCGAGAACTCCAGAGTTTGATCATTTTGAACGGTCTAATTATAAAACCATTTCCATTAAAACCACCTAAAAATAGTGATATCTCAGTTCGTTGTTATTCGAATTTGGTAAGATTCATTTCATTTACATAGTACGGTCGTTTTGTCATTCGTTTCTACTATCATTGAAGCAAGTCACGTTGATGGAGGTTTTTAAAACATTTGTTTTCTCGTTCCCTAACTTTCAATTTAGACGACCCGGTCAATTTGTACTAACAAATATCACCGTTTACATTTTTTATGATTTTTCATTTACTCCTTCGCCAAATCACGGAACCACGTCACGGGTGTAGAAAACAGCGAAACGTACGACGGCCTGCAACATTGCGAAAGCGGACCAGACCTGTTCATTTCGGTGTACAAAGATCCGATAACGATTTAAGACCCTAGCTAACGAGATTTATAATATTGCAAAACTGGCTCGCCGTTCGGCGAATGTCCACCTTGAGTATTTGAATTTCCCCTCGCGACTGTAGAGTCACGTATGCCTTGATATTCGCTGGGTGTAACCGAGACGTTGTGGATGTATGTATTTTAAAAAATGCAAAGGCGTTGCAGGAGCGAGCGGAAAGCGCCGAGGCATGAGACTCTTTAACCCTCTGGAATAATAATTGTCACCGATCAAGGTATAATTATATTAATAACTTTTTACGAGGACATCGAGACCGATCGTACAGGGATCGATCGATCGATACATCGATCGACGCAGGACCAGAGATATTGGCAAAGGCCAATTACCAAGCAATGCGGCTTCGACGATCGTACAACGGGACTTTCCCGATGACAGCGTAAGAAACGAGATAAAAAAAAAAGTCTACCGAGATCGGATCAAACGAAACTCGCCGAAGGTTTGTGATCGTCGAAATTGCGTCGTCAAAAAGGGCCGAGCTTCTCGTATGCGTGCAGGAATCTTACTTATTTACCGATTCATTTGTTGCTCGCGCGTGGATTATCAACACAAAATTGGACGATCTTACAACTTTTTTAAATTTACCCGACGGACAATTGTCCCGCGCACCTCTTACAGCCGAACGAATAATAATATTAAAATAATATAAATAATAAGAAAATTGTTCGATTACGTACATCATCGCTCACCTGGGGGTCGTCAACGAGGCTTGTGTGTAGTACTAGGTCGGTTTGGTCGAGTCCCGGGGGTGGCAGCAGGGCGTCGGGACGTCTGACGCCGCCGTACTCGACGCCTCGACCTCCGCCTCCGCCGCCACCTCCTCCGCTGCCTCGACCACCATCGTAGGGAAACGAGGCATGCATGTTCGTCTGAAACAATACGAGAAAAATTTACATTTTAATCAAGCTGCTTCGTACTGGCGAGATAAATTATTGCTATTCCTATTCTTCTGATTCATATTTTTTCGGGCTTGCGTTGTACAAATTTTAAATTCGCTCTTTTTTGGACCCGAGGACACGTTATGACACGGTGTTCGTAATCTCACGAGACAACCGGACGGTTGTAATCTGTGGTGATTGGAGAACGAGGTTCCAAAGCTCGCGACGCCACGGTAAGCGTGAGTTAATATGATGATTAAAATGCCAATGATCGGTACGGTTAATCTTCGTCCGTCTTTGCGCCGCGTTGTGTAATATACATAATATGTTGAAAACACAAAATGGAGATCGAAATTCCATGAATCATTTGCCTGCGCGTAATATTTATATAGACTTGTAATAAACTGGTTGCTGCGCAACTTTGATGGGAACAAGGACGACCGATAGATTTACTCGTGTCATCTATATTTCTTTTTGAATACGCGTAGGGAATATACGACTCGCCTCAGTGCCCAGAGCTACTCGTTATACGGCCGAAGCGTGTGCCAACATCGATTAAATCACGTTAACGTCAGTTTGCAGCAAAACTTATTAGGGCGAGCAAATCTTTTCTCATGCGTTATGTACCCACGATCATCGAGTCAAGCGTACGCGTTCAGGTGGAGCTGCGTGTATAATTTCGAAGCGATTTCGTCTTGTGCAATCTTCGATTGGAAGGATATAACAAAGTTGTTAATTTTCGAAACGGCAGGTTGGACGAGATATTTCCATCCGCGGACGTATAATGAAGACAACGTGTTATAAACATATACATCACTGAACAGCGGGAGGAAATTTACGACTGGAAAGGAATATGCGTGCAGCGGATATTATCATATCCTACCTACCTACATACCCGTGGTGTTAAACGAGCGAAGAGAATAGTTGGCAATGATTGTAGTAAATATGCCAATCGTCGATGGAATTGATCCTTCTGGTGTTACAGTTCCCAGGCAATTATCGTCCTGGAAGTGGTATAATACAGGTATATCTGGCGTTGCATTGTCGGATTCTACGTTTTATGCATATCAGCGCGTGGTGGAGGTGAAGCGGGCCGGCTGCACGCCAACAGCGGACTATAAAGCGATCACAAGCCGCGTGCGAGCCAATTTGACTGAAGTGCATCAAGCGCCTACCTACCTACCTACCTGCCTGCCCACGTGTCTTGTCTGTTCTATCCTATGGCGAAGAGTGAATGTGTCACTTGCAAAGCGAATGGAAGACGTATTATGCCCGACGATATATCTGCCCGATGCACCAGCGGAGCTAAGACGCTCGCGCTCCTTCCTAAGTAATCGCAAATCGTCTGTATACCTCTGGCCAGATATAACGAGACAAAAGCCAGCACCGGCTGACTAACGACGATTGATTATCCACGCTGTCTGTTTAACCGTCACTCAATCGCTTATACGCCATTTATTCGCATCTAACTCAAGACCCACGTGTAACCCATCTTATTCAACCGCAGCTTGACCGTCGAATTACCCACGCCAAGGGTATCGATACACAACAAATACTCACGGGGTTGAGGTGAGCTGAGGTGAGATGAGGTGGGACGGAATTATTCACCTGTTCTACTGCAGATTTAACACCAGTCCATTTCCGTCCAGATTGCTTACTTTCTGGTTGGATTAGGAAGGTAATCAAATTCATTGATTCATCTCTACGTCATCGCATGACACTTGTTCAACTACTTAGAACCGTATCGCGTATATGTAAGTTTTTTGCGTCGATCTAGGAAATCTGCTGGAAATTTGGTGCTACTAAACGGTGAACCTCCTTACGGTGACATCTAATATTGTCGATTTGGTTCACTGGCAATCCGGCCTCTGTCGCACGCAGCTCTAAACGCCAATTGAACGATTCTGCGGTTTTAAAAAGCTTAATTTAGGCCAGCCTGCGGACGGTACGAGGATATCATGTAGTATGCAATCGGCCTGTAGACTAGCGGTACCATACGGCAAAGCGAATCCCATCAGCGCCAGGTCATCCAAGATATGACACTGGAGTTTCTATCGTGGAGTATCTTCTCGGACGGTCCGAGAAGGAGGCGGGGGGAGGCGATCGTTGATCGTGGAGAGACCGCTCGCACAGGCAGGCAGACACGCAAGACGCTAAGCGAGGGAATTGTCTGCTCGAGGAAGATGAGCACGGAGACCAGCGAAGGCCGAGCTGACGGGTCAAAGTGCAGCGGCGACGTGTAAGATGATCTGACCTGTTTGCCAGACGGTAAAGACGCGCGAGAATCACTCACTACCGGGTTTCTCGGATGCGGCTGGTGAGGCTTCCAAGTCCATGGGTATAATTAACGACCCGACTCTGCCTTTCGTCCCAACCTTTTGATAATAATTGCTCGGCGAATCGCTGCTTGCCAACGAACTCTACGGGAATCCGATCAACGTACCCGCACTTTATCATTCGACGTGCCCGTTACCGCGTTCGCGCGTTGTGCGTGCACCTATCATCATCGATACAGCGGTCTTGTGCTGTCGGGTGAACTGCAGGAACGGGTAACAGGGAATGCATACTTGAGGAAAGATCACGTGGCTAGGCTCACGCACGGATTGACCGTTTCACTTACGATTAGCCAAGATTCTTTCCCGTGATTCCTGATATAGTCATTAAAGTCGAGTCGGATCATGCACGGTGATCATTCCCGGCGTAGCGTTTAAATGTTAGATCGACAGTGACGGATGTGCGACCAATTTTCCAAACAACCTTACCGTTTTTCGAACCTCATCGGAAGCCGCGCCAACAATCTTTGAATGCGGATACCTTCCGGATATTCTCACGTATCGTCGGTACGATGATCGCTCGGAAACCAGCGTCAACTTTTCGCGTATATCGTTGTGAAAAGAATTTCGCATCGCAGGTCCGCAGACTGACCTGCCGCAGCATTCGGGAGGTGTGAAGATGGTGCTTTTCAGAGAACAATTAGACGCCGACAGTGCGGGGATGCGGTGAGATAAAGTCAAGTGCTGCGGTGATAGCGTGTCGATTTACACCGAGATCTCTCGTACTCTAGACCGATTAAACGGGGCGGAGGCATAGAGATCGAGTCGGCGGCAGCTCATCGGGCTAAACCGGTGAGACCGACTCCGCAGCTACCGCCTAAGCGAATCATTTACGAAGGATAGAGAACGGCCGCGTATACACGGACACATATCCAGACCTACGCAATCCCGAGGAGAAACAAGTTCCGTCAGCAAGAGATCACGTCGCGTCGGCGGTGGCTGTGGCAGTTGCTGTTGCTGCCGTTGCTGCCGTTGCTGCTGCTGCTGCATCTCGTGCCAGGCATACGTCGTCGAAATGTAGAGGTGGGTACCACTCGAGCTGGAGGGACTCCGATACGAGACGAGACAAGACTGAGAAGAGAGACCCAATTCCCACAGTGGAGTACGTCTTACGACGATGACTGGACGATAGGGTTATAATGCAAGCCGGGAATTTCGTACTTTGCACAGGTTTATGTCGGTTTTAGCGGTTATTCCTCATACTACGTGACTTTTAACCTCTGGCGTATCGTATTTCTGGAATTGACCGATGCTCAGCAGGCTGAACTGTCTTTCCAACTGTCCGGAAGTCACGTCATCGCCCAGCAGGATCTTTTAGTCGGAGATTGTATACTTTCAACATGATAATTCATCCAGAATCCAACAGCTATCGGAATATAATGAATGGATTATTTTTCATTTTCTTGCAGAAACTTGAGAAAATACGCAGTGAACATATCGCAAGTAATTTTCATCTGTGATAAAACGAACGAAAATATTATCGTTTTTTATTCCTTTTTCTGACATCGTGACACCGATGCTCCGGTGCATGGGAAAAAAAGAATGCTCCTGACGATTCTTCGCAATAGTACCTATTTTTTTTTTTTTTTCTGATTCATTACGAAACTCCACCTCCGGGTCAAGAGTTATAATGTTCATTTTCATCGGTTAATTCCCGTACGCAATCCACCTCGCACGTCGTTGACTCGGGTGAATGGATCCGAGGGTTAAAGTTCAGGCGATACGAGTTGCGTCAGGTTGAATTCGAAGAAATAATAACAACGTTTTCGTTTTCTTCTCTTTTGGTTTGTTATAAAACTCATCTTAAAAACGCGCAGATTTGTTACAGCGATATAATAAAGTTGCGGCGTGCAGCGGAAGCGTAGGAAATACTGAGATAGCGGCGTAATTGAGCTGGTAGGAGGTAAAAGACTTTAACTTGAGCTGAGAAAGTTTTCTAAGAACTAAAACGCAAGCCGTATACGTACAGAATTTTAATCGCATCCCACGACAAGTGGATGGAAGGAAAAGCAGAGATTTGGGCCAAGCTGTGGTCGCGCAGTTGCGACAATGCGAATACGGCAGCTATAAGGTAGGTTTACAGCTGCCGGTTGACCGTTGGCAAATTGTTTGTTCGTCCATGAGTCGACGATGCGACGTCGCCGCTCTTTCATTTCCGCAAAGAAGACAGGTGAAATTTCAACGATGCCTTGTCCAGATAATGCATTCTACTTTATTGCTCGTTGTTACGCTGCCGTTTCCATACTTTTATCAACAAGTCCTCCTCCTCCCCCTCCGCCTCCATCTTCCTCTTCTTCTCGCAGGCAGACATGCCGAGGGCCAGAATGCCGCGGGTGGACGACAAAATTGCCTGCCCGAAGCGTCGCGCGTCGCAAGGTTCACAAAGTTCAGATTGATAAGCCAGCTTCGCGCTAGACTTTTTTCACACCGTCGTCCGTACCCTGCACGGATCATCCGAAGAATCTGACCAAGGCGAGTTTTTTTTCTCTCTGCCCTCTCTTACACACGAGATGATCTCTGACTGCGGTGATCGCGATGTGATTTCCTGGGAATTACGTCTTCGTCAACCGAGGTGAAATGCTCCGAACCGGCGCTGCAGTGTAATGAGCAACTCAATTAACCAGGGAGAGAACTAAGAAAATCCGTGCTTCCGAACGCTCGTCGATCACCGAACGAAAAAATATTCGCGGATCAATGTGTAGTCATTTTTTTGCGTAAATTGAGACCCCCGTTTGAAGTGTTTGGTTCGTGAAAATATTCAGCGTCGTCAAGGTCGAGACCAGGGATAAGAGAAACTCTTGTTCGAACCGAGGTACCATTTTGTCCGTACGAAGCTCGTCCGGCTAGAACACATCTGGCGTACCTAGTTAAACGAATAAATATGGTTACACTAACCTCGCGACAGTCGGGCTGAAGTTTGATTAGGTTTTATTCTCCGAGTGGCACTTTCACGCGGTAAAAAGTACGCGATAGTCTCGTGCTAATGAACGGTACAGATATAAACGACATACACACGAAAGGAGGATCGGATGATCGAGCGAATTATATCGCTCCCGTACATCGCGATGGTTATAAATTGGTACACATGGTGTACGGAGCCGGTATAATACACCGAGCGATACTAATGAGATGAAATGTGATCGCCTTTCTCTTGTTAAACGCGCTCACCTCTGCGGCGGACGGGATGAAGTTGCGTTTATGACCGTTGCAATTTTTTTCCAGTACCTACCTACCGCGAACCAGCAACCATGTTGGCAAAACGAATCGACTTGTAAACACCCGCAGATAGGCAGGAGACAGCTGCAGTATAAGTTTTCCTTATCTTGATCGAACTAATTTCATCGATCGCGCCGCAGCTTCCGTCATCCTGAAACTGGTTGTAGATCAGACCGATCATCCGAATGATTTTTACCCGCCCGAGCCAGGCTTGAGTCCGTATCGTTTTTCTCTTACAAACTTGAACGCGATTATCCTGCATCACCGCATCCGTACGAGGAGGCTGCGGAACAATAAGGAAGGAGTTCCTCGTCCTGATGAAATCAGTGATATATTACGTCCATATCCCGCGGCCGGGTTATCTCTGCAAGCGACATCCTGCACGCGAGTAAACGTCTTCATCCCGGGACTTCTTCTTCGGCCTGTACGAACGTACGAAGTGGATATCCGCTATCCGCACGCTACACGCCCGCGAAAAGCAGCTAGACCGACTTTCTACCGTCAATTTAATTTGTTTCTCTGCCCACAACGCGTGCAAAAACGCTAATTCGTGACGCTGACGATGAGCAATCGGTGCGCTCGCCATTGTTGCGTATATAAGGGTACAAATAAAGGATACAAATCGGTCTCATACGGGTGAAAGAAACCGCGCAAAACCAGCTAAGTCGACCGCAACAGATCGGGAAACGGATCCTGCAAGACTCTGGACCTGAAAAGGATCATCCCTGCAGTTTACAAACGTGGACCGAGCCCGTCCAACTTAACTCCGAAGGGGGTGCGGCACAATAACCCAAAATTCCCCGCTCTAAATACCCTCGTGTAAAAATGCTCCGAGCAATGCGAGGCGTTTGAGCATTGCATGCTTATGCAGCTCGTTCTAAGAGCGGATCAACTGGGGCGAATGATAGAGGCATGGGGTTCGCTCGGGGATCGCGCTAGCTAGGGGCTGAAAGAGGGATCGACAGATGAATCCGCGGGACAGGGTGCAGGGTAAGCCCGTTTGCTGGGTGGTCCGGAAAGCCACTCAGCTGATTATTAGCATTGTCATCTCGGCTCCGAGCCCCTGGTTCTGGAGTATTTTTTATTCGTCAATGAGTGGAGTGCCGTTTACTGCACGCGGATAACAGTATTTTTCGAACACACATATATATCTGACGTTGCGTTCGAAGGCCGCGGTGGGCGAATTATCAGTCCCCGCATCTGCAGATCGATGAACGGTGATTCGAAGAGGGGAAAAACGGGGCGAAGAACTAATTTTATAGATTGTTAAAGGCCGTACGGACAAGCAGCCGCATCTTCCGTCTCATCGTTGGATGGTTGAGTGCTAACGGATCGGCGTAAGGACCCTTCGGCCTGTCTTGAGTCTTGGGCTCGGTAATTCTTGGCATATTTGCCTCAAAGCTAACCCGCGAGGCATCTGCCTCTAGGGAATGTCGAAGGTCTAACCAGAACTTAATAAGTAAATTACTCTGCACCCTGGCCGACGTGCACCTTGTATAAGCGAAACAAAACTTAAACTCTTGGACTAAGATAAGTCCGTCGACGGAGGCTTTTCGCTGCACGCGATTACGGCTCGCTTTTATTGGAAATCAAATTAACAACATTCTTCCTTCGATCCAAAGGATCCGATTCAGTGATTAAAACTCGCTTTTGGGTATGGTCGAAAATTTCCCCATCCCCCTACGATAATCGCAGTCCAACCTACTCTCAGCGTTTTCTGCAATTTGCTGCAGGAGGAACAGCGATTAATTCGCTCATACTGACACTGAACGTCAGTATTTATTTTCACCGGAAGCTTTAAACCAACGAATGACTCAGCCGAGATCATTCGGTTTACCGGTCCAGAAACGGAAATGGCGAAGAAGATGGTTGGGCATCGGAAGGAAGGTAAGACGACGTTGCATAGTTTGTCAACTATACACGCGATCAACTATTCACGAGACTGAAACGCTCCTGACTTAACCGCCAAAGTTCACGGCGGTTTTCGAAATATTTCGTTTCGAAGGATTCCTCGAAGGCCATCCCAACCTAGCTCACCTGAGGCCGTCCTTAGGTCCGCTCGAATTTCGTCGTAGAGTTGCAAAAAAAAAAAAAGAAAGCAAGGGAAATAAAATCAGGGCAGTCCCCATTTTCGCACATCGACCCGAGTACGCGACACCTCCGGCATATTTCGCACAACGCGAAACTGTCCTACGGTGATAATTAGGGTGATTCTTTCTCCTCTCCTATTACTTTTTTTTCTCTCTGTTCTTCTTTTCCAGCATCACTTGTGAAAGCAAAGCGCTGCTCGGGCGAGTCTCTATTATTATCGGGCACAGAGGCCGAGAGAACGACAGAACGAAAACCGTAAGAGGGAGAGAGGGAGAGAGGAAGAGAGACTCGCTGTTCTGCAACACGTGAAAGTTTCAGACCTTCCTTCCCGGGTATTTGGACGGACAATAGGTTAGGTAGAGCGAACCTCACTGCAAAGATTTTTCACTCGGTGGCTCATAACACCTTTTTGATTGTCTCTCTTCCTGTAGCTGGAACCAATTAATGACGATAGGTGGTGGGCGTTGAACGCGACGAGGAGAACACGAAAGACACATGTGTCCCGGTCGTTGTATAAAACCCGTTACAGAAACGTACCATCACATTCGATTTCGAGTATTCAATCCTACGAATGTATCCTATCTAATAAAATCATTGTCCCGGCATTGATCTGCAGACATACTGTAGGTAGGTACGTGACTTCGAGCTCTCAAGTATTGCTGAAGGCGGTTTTGCGGTATCATTTCGCCAATTGCAGATATTCCCCCTATCTATTATTTGTACCAAGTTTCGAGGCTTTCCTCTGTCGAGCGGTCGCAACAACTAGTGCCTCTCATCACGAAATATCCTACAAGCGTCTACGGGATGAAGATTTCCATGCAAATGAACAAGGTGCAATTAAAAGACGCTGAAAAAATTCACGAGCGGGATATTTGACGAATCATGAAATACGATCGTTCGTTTCCTCTCAAGATCAGTAATCGTGTACACAGGATGAAAAACAAATATCGTATTGTAATAAGTGTGAAAAAGTTGACTGAACTCACAGGGTAATAAACTATTGGGTAGGTACGTGGTGTAAAACTTGTCATGCGTATAGAAATTATTATAAGTGTATACCGAAAGATGTACAACCTGCCGACATAAGAATATATTCCTGGAGAAGTACAGAATAGGCGGTGAGTAAGGCTTTGCGAACAACGGTAAACCCGCTACATAGTCGTCACAATAAAATATGGAAATGTGACATTTGGCCCCCTCGAGTATCTTGTGACTCGTGTCTCAGGCCTCCTCCCACCTCGTCACGGGGCGAATCACGTATGCTAATAAATCTCTGGCGCAAGGAGCGTAGGCCAAATAGAGACAAAAATGTGCCTTTTTTTTTATAGAGAACCGAAAGAACCGTGGACGCCTCGTCGCAGAGTTCCTTACAGCCAGGTTTCGTTACATCTCCACGTTCCTTCCGAGATAACCTGACCTTACCTAATCTGACCTAATCTAGCCAGGCCCAGGCCACGTCATTTTCACGGTGCTGTATGAGTTTACATGTACCGAAAAGATAGGATTCGTCCAATTTTTACTTTTTAGAGATTGAAGATCATTTATCCTAACCATCGAATCGTTTCACTGGTACCGACCTCGGCGATCGAGATAAGAAAAAAACTGACTTGAAACATGATTGATGGGGCGATTGATGGATTCAACATTTTTGAAAAACATTTTCAACATTTTCGGGCAACGGAAAGCAGAATACAAAATCAACCAGAGTTTTATGAAGCCGTTTAGGACCGCTCTGAGCCCTGTAAATCTAGGAGCGAACGAACCGACAGGTCTGGGTGAAGAAGTGGGTTCAAGAGGTGTGTAAATATCACGACAGGGGTTCAAAGTCACCTTCTCGGGGAGCATCGCGATTGGGATCAATGATGTCACGGTGAAACGTATTGGGTTCGATCTGTCTGATCGATCGATACCATCGGCTATTACCCGCCACTCCTCGACGGGTCGATCGCCTAAGTAGGGATAATGCTCCGTAGATAATGTACGTGGCCATGGCTACACCATTGTAATGAGGTAGCACGCTGTGCACGTGACCGGATCTGAGTACCGAGCCTGGACTTCGTTGGAATACGTCGAACGGACGATATAGGTGCCTACCCGGATTGGCAATGATGTAAATTTGTGCTACACCGGCTACGGTTGAACCACAGCGGGTAAAAAAATACCCATTATCCACATGATCGGAAAAATTAGACTTGCAAATAATGGGACGGTAGGATCTATTTGCCTTGGAACAGGTTTCGGCGCATCGGTTCTGGCACCCGTGATGACAGTTGTAAGAAACTGACGGGAAATTGTACTCACCACATGAATGCTCTCGGCGTCCCTCCTGAGGTCGCCGCTTCTTTGGCCGGCCGTAACCGCGGCGGATAGTTGGTTATAGTGGTGCTGATGTAGCGTGTTCAATTGGGCGTACGGATCGCTAACAAGGTAGTCGAGGTGCTGAGGTTGTCCCAGACCGGGGTGCTGAGGACTGGCGGGCGCGTGATGGTGCGAAGGAAAAGGCGGCGGAAAATACGGTGGCTGGAAATCTGAAGCGGTTGGAAGCGAGGCGCCACCGTGGTGCGGCATGCCACCTCCGTTTCCATTTCCTCTGTGACCGTGGTGGTGCGCCCCCGAATATGGTGACGAGTTTCCACCGCCCAGCGAGGATATGCCCCCATGTCCCGTCAAACGGTCCTGAAAGTTGCAAGGAAACATGGACATTAGGTATTTTTACAGTGGAAAATTCGAGGTCTGCAAGTGAATTGAACAAAGCTAGGATTTCGGGATGTATAGTTATAAATCGTCGATGCAGCTTGTAACACTGTCAATTATGCCGTCATCCTTCTATCGAGGCTCTGAACGACGTCGAACACAACGGCCGTGAGCAATTTATCAGGATAATAGCTATCCCAGCAAGTGTTGATCCGGTGTGGCACACATCGGGGTTGAAAGTTTAACGTTTTGATACCGAGTTCGTTAGCGGCAGGTGAGGCACGTTTGTTTAGCCACGAATCGTACGAACAAATACATTGTTAATGCGAACGCGTACCGAAGAATGATTAGTAAAAATATCATGTGATGGCCCTTGCGGGAAAAAAAATCCGTCATTTGATAACGATCTTTTTGATTTCATTCTCGTGCTTTTTGCACGCGTGGACATTGAGAGAGCGACGTAGATGACAATGTTCGTATGTAACGTTATATCCTTCATCTTTGTTAAACGACGCGAAGTTTATCCCATAAGAAGACGTACACATAAAACTCTGCAATTATTAATCACGAATCGGATTGTGCTCATTGAAAAATAGTCACGGCCTCATCGCTTGGTACCCGAAGCGGCTGTCGCGTGACAATACCTTCTCGAACCCTGTCAATAGGCAGGTTAGGCTTGTCCTCACTTTCTCGGACACCAATATGCAGGCTTCGAAGTCGACGAAACACTGTGTCAGAAATTCACCGAGAAGACAGCGTTGAGAATATTGTTTGAGAGAGAAAAAAAAGAAGCACCTACATCCATACACAGAGAGAAAGAGCGGTGAAAAGGTGCGACGTATGGACTCGAACACGGTAGCTGCGGAATCACAGCCGAGTCGACGATGAATTTGCAGTCGGAATTGGCCAATCCGATCGCGGGTTAACAGACGCCGTTAGAATAGTAATTATATTATGACAGGTTCCGTACATGCCCGGCGAGCGGAGGAAGAGAATTAATGTTGCCGTGATTGCCAAAGGCCAAATGCGTGCAGGCGGGTGTTTGACAGTGCGTGTATGTAGACGGGGGGCGGAGGTGTGTGTGTGTGTGCGAAAGAGGCGAAGGAGGCGGCAAGAGCGGGTCGTGCGTGTGCACTAACGCAGAGACACGACACGAATCGGCCTACTACTACAGGCACACCTCTGAGCATCGGTTGGGTACATGCGTCGATTGGATCTTTGCGTGTCGATGCTGAACGTACTTGCGTTGCGTAAGTCCGGACACCACGCCGCGTGCGTAAAACTCTATGCAGGACTTGAGGAGTATGAGAAATCAATCACCAAAGCCTGGTTACCTCTCGCTCCTGTCGACTGACAGATAGTCGGATCACCTCAGAGGTGGAATTTATCCTGTGGCCGACCGGCTCCGATCCGATCTCAACCCGCTGCAGCAAAGCGCGCTACTCTCTAGTTCGAATTTTCATCTATCTATGACTGTCAGAAACGAAACAATCACTCTTCCCTGATTATCATGCGTGATTCGTGTGGATTGCGCACTTGGCACGTGCGTGCCGTGCCACGCCTCGTTGGATGTCGCGTTATCGGCTGCTCCGAAGTACGGGATTCTTCCAGCTCTTTCCAGTGAATATTCCATGATTTTACCGCAGTCTGAGATGTCGATGGATTGGGTTCCGAAGGGCTTTGACGATGAGACGCTGGAGTTTAGTTTTCCAATCGAAATCCACTGACTAAAAATTTGCATTTGATGGTGCTTAAGAACAACCCAATGATGTTTGGTGAATAATAGAATCAATGGCCTGCCATTAAAAATCAAGAAGTTTGTAGCCCAAAGATTCGTCAATATTTCAACCTGGGAAGCTCGCGCGTCGAGTTTAGGCCGGCACAAAATCACACCAGACACCATAAAGTGAAAATTATGCGCAGTTATGCTTGACTGACAAATGTCTATAAAGTTTAACACTCCATTCGGATGTGGTAATCGCAGGGTTCGAGCTGAGAATGCATTATTTATGCACACTAAATGCATATAATTACGGACACCGAGGTCGAGCGCGCACGATATGTATACGTCAGAGTGGAAGGGACACCCTAGGGCATTGAAATCTCGAGGATAGCCCGGGGGTCGTCCGAGCGCTGCCTGGGAGTGAAGTATGAACTATGCAAATATCGATTTACCGTATCAGCTGTAAGGGAGCCATTGCAGCCGACTCTGGTGTGACCCCTAAGACGGTGCACCGATCGTGAGATTGCAGCCTGGCGTAGAGACACACAGAGAATCCTTCCGCCCGAGATAAGACTGTATAAGATGTTATTACGAGTGATGAAGTGATGCAGGAAGGCGGCCGAGTGGCTCGGGGACTCCAGGGCAGGCAGGCAGGCAGGACCCGATATCGAATCATTCATAAATCGCGCGCTTCGGGCCTGCGGCGAGATCGCGGGAACGCGGTGCCCCGGTGATTAGCGAAAAACCAGTGGAATTCCCGTCCGTTCGTTAATTCGCGGGTTTCACGTGTCTCCCCGGAGAAAGTCGGCGAGCGCGGCCGAGTCGAGAGAGGAGGATGAAAGACGAACTACTCGGACAGGAAGAGGCCAGGAACCTGCGAGGAAGAAAAAGACCCCGCCGATCTAAACTGTCGACGAAATCTTTTAATTGGTCTTCAGTCAAGTACCGCTAGTCGAACCGGTCGGCTCCAACCGACGGAATCGTATATATATACGCGCCACGGCTCGAACACTCGATGATTCTGACTGTTTTGAGTCCGATGTGCACCTACCTACATTGTTCCTCGGACAAGTGCGCGTCATTTTTTGAAAGTTATGCCGGTGAGTTCTTGGCTTGGACAGAGAGACGGAGAACTTTTCATATTTCACAGAACGGTGGAATATATTTTACCGTGAGATAACTTTTCGAAGAAATTCTACCTTTATTATTTGAAATTTATTAGTTTTCAAACTTGTGTTCGGAATAGATTAATGAATATTATACTGGCCGCTTGAACGATCTAATGGACGTAAAATCAATCAAAGGATGACGTGAACTCTCGTCTATGCTAAACTTATTCAAATGCCTCGTTATAAAACGATTTTCATTCCTTTTTCAGCACCACACTGGCAGCACTCCGGTCGTAAAACGTAACTGAATTATGTAGATAATTCAAGAACTGATAACGTTACCATTCTAGCTAACAATAAATCATTGCTGTTGTCGTTTGATAAAATCGTTGTTAGCCTGAAGTTATCCACCAATAGCCAGTCACAAGGAAATTTTCGGCATCGTGAGGTAGAATTTGTAGTGCGATCATCAAATGGATTCAATACGTTTGTGATCGCGACGAAGCAATGAGATCAATTCAAATTCATAAAAAGATTTCAATTTCTCATTCGTCGTCCGTATGCGACAGAGTTTTGTAACGAATAAAGTGTTTCATATAATTTCGAGAACCGATTGAGTACCGAGTTTGTTTGAATCCCCAATATCTTGCTGTCAGGACCCCCCGGGTCAGGTTTTGAGCTGTCTCCAATCATTTTTCGTCGTTTCTCGTGCAACTTACATACAAAGCTGAACTGGTTTTCTCGACCGTGCCACGTGGACGTTATGCATACTTGATATGCAGAGTATTATAATATTCAAGCGGTACTGAGAAAAATGATAATTTTACGAGGGCTTCGTACGAGAATATGATTCGCGCCGTGGAATGAATTCCAGAGAATATTACCCGGTTTGAGAATTAATCAACCCGTTACGTAATCCACATCATACGTGCGAGGTTGTGTACACACCCAGCGTTGCATTCAAAAGACAAGGGTGCGGCGTCGTGGTGACAACTGTGTTGCAACGTTACAGGTATCAAACTCAAACTTCAAACGCGTAAGCTCGTTAAGATGATCCAAACCCCAAAGTAGCATTCTACGGTACATGATCGGAATTCAAGTGGGTAAATGATTGCAGCATCATCTCTTTGGAAGATGAAGTCAAAGAAACTAGATAAGTGGACGGTAAAACGACGTATGGGAAACAATTTATACCTCCCTGGAGCGAGATCGCCGATCGGCGAGAAGAAGACAATGGACTTGTCTAAGATAACCGGAGCTTCTAATCTGCGAATCTGACCATCTCGGGTGTTTGTTAGACAGATGTATAGCTGATAAGCTAGCGGAGCACAGAGCACTGCAGGCTGCAGGTATCGAAAGAGACGTCTCGGTCCTGGTTAACCCAGAGGCGATAATGCAGCCGAGCGTGCATTCGAGGCTCTACGAAGCCACTTCATCGACGCCGTGCGTATGCAGGGTACCTTACACCCGGCCATGCGTTAAGCCGTTACTGAACCGTGATAAAATCTGACGACGTTTACGCCGCCGCCACGGACTCCCGACATGCGACAACCCCTGAACGGCTATCCGTCGATTCCATCTTTCGGCGACCCGACTCGAATCCAACGTCGCAAGCCACGCATGCAGGCTTCTTTTAACCCCTTCGTACAGTTCTCATGTGTAAGTTTTAACCTGCAGAGCGAGCTTTATACTGACGTTAAGGTACTTTACGCGTGTCTCGCCGGATAACTCGCGATATCTTATTCCGAGTCTCGCAACTCCCGAGAAGCAAACGATCGCTTTGTCTCCGACTGCCTCGTTTCATGGTTCGCTAATGTCACGACTGAAACATCTCGGAGAGATACGTGAATCCGGGCATGACTTTTGCCCCATTTTACGGAACCGTGCGCCGTGTAATGCCTAAGGAAATTCGTGCCGAAGTTAATGCTGTTGCGGTTGTTAATTAATCGATAACGAATACCTAGGTCGCGGAGACAACTTTTACAAAAGTTGCGCAAGCATTTCTACAGCATGGAAAAGGCAGACGTAGGGCTTGCGTTCGGTCATGTCGGAATTATTTCGAGAATGATTGTGAATTCTTGATTTCTGATAACCAATTAAATGGGGAGTGGTTTTCAAAAGTACCATCAATATCGAGTGTCCTCGAAAAACAATCAGCTCCGGTGTGACTAACTATGCGGTTTTTCCCATTTGTCGAAGAATTACCTTGCACTGTCATTCCTGAACTATTCGTATTTTCCTAATTCTTTCGATTCTATCCGGTCGTAAAGTTTCCGAGAGACGGTTCTGCGCTATTGAAAAATACATGAAAACACGCAGCGCCTGACATAAAAAAATATGTTGACGATATGAAATAATGTCAAAAATTTTGAAAAATACATTTGTTTACTCTGCAGGCGTAGATGGATACGGTTCTTTTCACAAGTTCCTTATCTGATTTTCTTTCTTTTTTTTTCCCTGCGTCAACCTTTCATAAATTCATTCTGAAACTTTTCATTTCCTTTGACGTGACCACACTGCTCGCGACACCGAATGAACAGTGAAATTTTCACCAGTTACAGAATGCAGTTGAGTATATACTTGGAGAAATAGGATTAGATTGCTGGCTATTATGGAATGCGTCGTTCAATTAGCAGGGTGGTTTTCAGCGTTAAGGCGACTAGTGGACTTACGGGTTACATCGTGACAAAATTTTCCGTTTCGAAAGTTTGGAAATCGCTGCTATAGATATATGGACACACTTTTGCTATTGTGAAATCACGGAATATACTCACGTATACGTAAACCTATATGTATATACAAAGCACTTGAACCGAAAGTAAACGACGACTCAAATCACTGTTTATCCGAAGGTAATGATACATGAATCTGATGAACGGTGCGAGCGGATTACCCAACTTTTTCGTTCTTTTCTGTTTTTTCTAGGTTCTGTATTTTTTCTTCTCCGATATCAGCTCCTTCTCTTTTTTCTCTACAAATATTTTTACACCTGTACGAATAGACGCTCCTGCCTTTAAAATACGTAACGGCAATAAATTGTTCGGTTAGATACAGAGAAAGTAAGATACCTCGATAGGTTCCAAGTTCCGAAACTATAGTCTCGTTCTAATGTACTGGTGTTTGTAATAACGATTTTCACTTAATAGCAGGATTCTCATCTATACTCAAGTTTTCAATTTACTACCTATCGAATTACCAAGGTAATAAACTACTCTGATCAAAAATTGCCTTGTAATCTGATGTATGATACTTCCTTGAATTCTTGCATATTTTTCCAATTCCACTAAATACGTAATAGCCAGTTTTGCTTTGTTATTTTCTCTCTCAAGTTGATAAAATACGTTACGTGAAAAAAGTGTACGAAAATTGAGATCTGAAAAATTATCATCCAGTGTAAAAGAGAACCGACCGTAAATCTCCACTGGTCCTGTACGTATCCGTAATTCTAACAGATGATAAAATACGCCTACGCAAGGAAAAATTGCGAGAAAAAACTGAAAATGAAAGCGACTTCCTCGTCAGGATTTCATCGTTGACTTGACCACAGCTTTTCAGAATGCAACATACTGCATATAATCCTTCGAATAGATCAGCGATTTTATTAGACAGGCCTTAAAGTTTGTTTGGTCGACAATGTCCCTGTATAGCATGGATACAGAGACGACAGCCTCCGCTTCGAGTTCCTTAAGCTATTTACGATTTTCTTCTTCAATCGCACACAGGTATAAGGTGCTACACGTACAGAGAGAGGCCGCAGATACTGTCGCTGCCCTACACTAAGACGATAGAATATTGAACATTTTCTTGGAACTCGATTCTCCATTCAAGGTTCAGAGCGCGGTTCGGTTACCCCGTGGGTTACACGGCGTCAATTCCACACTGACAAGTATCCTAAACGGGGGAAACTGTAAGCTATACCTACGGTAGAAAAACGGACCATGGGGTATTTGGTGTCTGGCGGTTTAATAAGTTTCATACTATTTTTCCTTCATTTTCAATACGAAAAAGCACATACGAATCGAATTTCTTTGTTATAATTCATCTGTTTGACATAATTCAGAATTGAAGTTACACATCAGAATATTCACCGATTTAAGTATCACATTGAAACACACGGAGAAACGTAACGAGCACGAATAATAGCCCACAAGCTGGTTTTGTACGGCCACCTTTGGAGTTTAGTCTCAAAATAATCGTATTCGTCGTCACAGGAACGATCAAATTACGCTTACAGAGATGACGGATTGTATTGCATCACGACTAGATAATGAATATTTTCAGAAGCTCGAAGCCAGAATGTAACAGTTTCGTGTTATCTGAGAAGTGGAATAAATAAAATGACTCTGTGAAAGATTCGGTATAGTTTTGTACCTCAACCTCGATGACGGTGGTCATGTCGACATGAGGGGCGTAACAGAGGGCCAGTTTGTCGGCGATCGGCGCCTCTGACCGCGGCGGAAATACCCCAAGGACCTCCAGTTTGCCGGTTTGAATCGAGGAGGCCTCTCTGGCCACCTCCTCGAAGAACACGACACTCTGATCACCCTCCAACTTTGTCACAAAAACTCTCACCAAACACACTTCGGAGACACGCACATCACAAAATCTTCAATTAACGATTACTATCGCTTGGTTAAAACCCGAAAGCACCATAAAAGACTGAATATTTCTACTCAAAAGGGTTCGAGTAGCGTCCTCGAAGGAGCTTTTGTTTACGGATAATCCTCCACCTGGCAGATCACTCAAACGCGAGCTTGCAATTATCGCTGTCGACTCCTGTCATCCGTTGCGTTTTCGGCGATTACGTCAGTGCCGTAGCTTGGCAAAATTGAACGTGCATATTTTGGCGACAACAAGAAAGCTTTGTCTCGTGAGAAAACGAGGAGGTATTCAGCATCTGTACGTCGCAGGCCGTAGTAGACTTCCAAATCAGTCTCAGTCCCGAAAAGATCGACTAGAAGAATAATCACGTGCGAAATGTTGCGATATCATGATATAAAGAGAGAGAAAAAATTTGCCGATAAAAAATGCATCGGACATAAAGCAACCGGAAGACTAGAGACGGAGCGCAGTTTCAGGCGGAAGACAGGCGACGGTCAGAGCCGTATCGTTTATCTCTTTTCGTCGTTCTTTTTTTGTTTTTTTTGTTTTTTTTTTTTCTTCTTTTATCCTCCTCTTTTTGTTCCTCCGGATCCCCGAACCGTCGGTGGCTCGAGGTGTGCGTGCCTCCGTCTTCTACCCTGCAGGGCCGGTTTCGGCGATCGTAACCGATCGAACAGCTGATCGCTCCAGGGTGGTCTCTCTTCGCCCGACTGCGAATGAACCGAGCGCGACCTCGGTCGGCGGATGGAAAACGACAAACGGAGGACGACGGCGACGACGACGACGGCGACGACGACGGCGACGTGTTGCCAGGTGCTCTTGCTAGGAGCTACTACTACTGACTATAGAACACCGATGCGCGCCGTTCTCGTACGGTATATGCGGCGTAAACTCGAACGGGCCGAAATCCTGCCCGAGGGTACTCTCCACCACGTGGCCGCCAGCCCCACCACCGACTTTGTCGCCACTTCCAACGACGAGGGGACGCCCCTTCGGCCACGCGATACCCCGTCGGCGCGCGAACCTCCGGACAAACGGGGGTGGGGGAGGAGGAAACTGATGGGGGCAGAAGGAGGGGGGCTCGCAAGTATTTATCCTATGCTCCGATGAATATGGGTTCAAATCTCTACACGCACACGCGGGATTCCTCCTCCGATCTTCGGGATCGTCGATTCGTATTTTTCCTCACATTCTATTCAGCTCGGGAGCTGCGGAAGCTCCCGATGCCGAAAGTCGATCTCTGAGATTCGCCGCAGTTGCACTGTTTTTTTACACCCACGCTTATCTGACGTTTCAAAATTGTTTCTGACTGCTGTAAATCTGTGCGACTATCCGGATAGTCGTCCAAGTTGTATGTGTCCTACAACGACAAAAATTTGACACAACTGTTTAGTAGATAGGTACGTCTTGGTTATAGTTGCGGAATCAAATTTTACACAAATTGTAATCGTCGGAAATTTTTGTACCATTTGTAACCTGTTCACTTTCACTTATATGTGTAATCAGTTGTATGGCTGCAAATGTACTTAAGTGGCCAAAAACGGTATATCCAACCTATTTCACGTTGCTTTCGTCACTTCGTTTCAATGTGAACCCCAGCCCCACAAACTGGTGAAGTTTTCGTTGAAATTGGTAAAACCGCACGTTAATTGTTCCATGAAACACTTTCACACTCGCATGAATTGTTATTCTACGACTGTTTGGGTTCCATTATCTTTCCATTGTTCCTTCCATACAAATTCACACAACAACACCTCCCTCCCATATCAGATTTATCTATAGGAAGATATGCAATGCACGAATCTGTTTTTTTTTCTTTTTTTCTTCCTTTAAGGGACGAACACCGCTTATGTTCTTGAGTTTGAATTTTCATTCTGCGATTAATCCATGATCTCGATTCTAGACAATAATATGCACGACGACCAGGTCATGGTCCGGCAGAAACGCTGACCAGGACAACTCGATTGCAATTCTTCGAAGGCCTTGTAGTTCCAACAATTCTTTACAATTGTGTCACTGACTCATGCAGTACGCACTTCTTGATTTACATAAACCCAGCTTGTACAGATATACTTGTGAAAAAACAGGACTTTATTGCTTTCTCTTCATTCTCTCTATTCTTTTTCCATTCTTCACTACAATTAGCTTATTTCACGATATATTTAAGTATAGGCTAAGTTTTATGCGCGGTACTTCGTTTATAGTAATATTGTAGTCGAATATGAGACCACCTTTTTGTGGAGTAGCATTAAACCCTTATAAATCTTTATACCAACAACGATAGAATATTTCAACAGATTTTCCCGTTCAAAAGTCCGTAGCTTCAGAACTGTTCTTCTAATAAATTCCCCTTTCCGTTTAGCTTCTTCGCGGTGATTCTTTTCCTAAAAAGTTTATCGAAGAATTTTCTCCAATGTGAAAATAGCTGCAGCGGTCTAATAACGCATAACTTGACCGAACATTTTCATCTCAGCTCAGGCTACGCTCACCGGACTTGCGGATTGGGAGGTCAAAGAAGCAATATCGATTTTTTTTTCCAGGCCCTGTTAGATGTGATACGAATACATGCCCACGTGTGGCGATGAGAGGATCCCGTTACGCGGGGCGAGCGTCATAATTGGAGTAGCTATTCGGAAAAATAAAAATAAAAAAACATCCGTTTCGATTTTATCTTAAGAAACCGTTAGATTATACATCTAGAGGTAAAAAAAAAAGAAGATATTTGATTCGAATACATTTTTATTTGCATAGATAATGCGAACCCACTATTATATTTTATAGATATAGAATGTTTATCTAATCAGAGCGCGCGGTTTCTTTTCACACGCCGTCCACTTCGACGTGCTTCTATTCGTCACATCATGAATCAAAATTCCTCATCGATCTTACGTTAGACTTCTAATACAAGGATTCAGATTTGAGGAGACGATAATTATCGGATTCTTTCCCTTCTTTCCGATCAATGAACAACAGCTTTTGCTTATCGGCACTCTGTGGCCAACGACGATGAAAACACCGAAATTCAATATCGATCAGAAAACGAATTCCGAGTACGGAAGTACACGTAAGATTATACAACGCGTGTTTATTCGATGTAAATTAGGCGCTGATCGTTTCACTCGTAATTCTGGACCGCGGGCTAAGAGCTGCGGGGCTGACTGAACAACGCTTATACTACTGTTAACGTGTCGATTCAGTTCAAGTGTATATTTACAACCGCTATACGCGTGACGCGTTTGCTCATTGTTAGCTAGAGGAATGACCTCCCATTGACTGCCGAAATATAACCAGAGCAGTTAGATACGCGAGCCAAATCGAAGCATTGACAAAGACCTCAGTAGTACAAGCCTAGTGTGTAGTCAGCCACAGGCGATGGCGAAATCAAGTGCGCTTCTCGTTTTAAAAGCGCAGCTAACGTTGCACCGCGCTGTTGATCGATAATTCAGGTATCGCCTTCCGCATAATTTTGCGACGAACTTAACGAATCGCTGTAGTAACGCGGTGCTCAAGTATAATTGATTTCTCGGGAATCATCATTCATCAGAGATCACGAGCAAATATTTTTATGGAAGAACAAAAGTCGGTTTGAATTAAAAAGCGTTTCTCTTGTGCAGTTTCTTTTTCGAAAAAATTTACATTTGGTTAATGTTCTGCGAGAAGTTATCGAAAATTTCTTTCACGTGCGATTTGACGCTGCTGGAACTTGGTCAGGATTGATGAATTACCACACATGTAACGCATACATTGAAAATGGGTATTTTTCAATCAACGTTGGATATCTTTCGCAGATGGACTTCAGCTGGTTGTAATTATATTCGAGGAGAGTTGTTTTTGACTTTTGTGTGCACTGCAATAAATCACCGAGACACCGATTCTCCTGCAGACTTTCTACAATCGAGTAATTACAATAACGAAAAGAAGAGAGTAAGTGCGAAGTATCGTTTGCTTTGCGGGCCAGGATCGTCCAGAATTCTTTCCGCGAAATTGTCGAAATAGCGAGAAGTCCTAAAAGCAAAGGTGTTAGAAAATGATAATTAAGAATACAGCGTTGCACCCGCGACGGTTGGGCCAATGAAGCGGGCGTGAATGCATATGCTGACGTGTAAATTTTAGAAATTTGTGATTCCGCGGCCGAGAAATCGTTAGGAAAGAAAGGCGACATCGAAGACTTAAGTCTTTACTTTAATTTATTCCCAGATTTGTTTATACGCCGTTCCGGGCTCTCCTTGCTTACACCTCGTCACGCGGTTCGTCACGCAGTGTCTCCGCCGCCTTGGGATCGAACGATTCGAACCAACATCGAGTGATATTACAATACGGCTCGCGCATAATTTTTATACACGGTGAATGTACGTGGGAAAACCGAGGATGCTGCGCGGTGTTAAACAACGTTAATGTAAGCTAACAGACGAGCACACAAAACTCCCCGGATATGTGTTTGGATAAAATATAAGAACAACGGACGAGCTGCTCGCGCTGGGCGTACGTCGCTTGCCCACAAAACGAATGGATTATAAAATTAGTCGGGCGTGCAGCGCGTAGAGCTGGGTGAGCACAGGTGGGCAAACGCACCTTAATTCTTCCGCTCTCCCTCGCGCCTATGCAGCTTCGTGCATCATTTTCACTTCTGACAAAAATCATTATAGTCACGTGCAAACTGAAAACGGTTGAAATATGCAAATGCGCGGTTCTAACGCCGGGAAATAAATATGCATACGTATACACACGCGCGTACAACTCGCTCGTGTAAATCCACATTTACATACATGGGCGGTCGTAATATATTTTACGCCAATCTCGAGGGCCACGCCTACAACGGAGTCCCTGGTCCGCTGTGTGGTTTTGCAACGCGTTCTAAGCTCGCTCTAAGTGGCTGACAACTGCCGGGAAAGAGATTAGAAACGGGAGCAAATCGTCGTCACCGCGCTGCTGATGACCAAATAAACGAAGCGATTTCCCCCCCAGCCTCTCTAAATCGGTTCAATCTACTTGTCAACCCGCGGGCATTTGTGCACCACATTGCAGTCGACACGATCGGCCATCAACTTGTCGGATTCCTGATCCACCCGACGATCGCACTTCATCGAACCAATTGGCAGACACGTAATCGCAAAAGGCGACGTTTCGAGGAGATTCTTCGCAAGACATTCTCATATACTTCAAAACTTTACACCAACCGATTCGAACGGCAAAAATGTCCAATTGCGCGGATTGGCGGGCCACTTTTGAAACGTAGGAGTACACGGCGTTTGGATAATTACGTCCGCGTGTCATTTTTCGATATTGAAAGGTGAACGGAGATCGATAAGATACACGGCCGGTATTTAACTTTTTTTTTTCCAATACCACTAACGACTGTATAATCTGGCTGGATTGATGTTCGTGAGGAAACTTTGGGCGGATCGATATACGACCGGGCTGCAGCGTTTAGTTTCTGTCCGTTAGCTGGTTGTTTCAAGTTATGAAGGTATAACTCAAAATTCAGACACGGCGATGGGAAAGCCGGATGCCGCGCGATGCAACGTGGAGTTACATTGTACGCATGTGGATGCCTCGCGTATCTTGAGATACAAACGGGAGTAAACGCGCAAGCGTGTCTGAACCTTATAATGCGGTAGGCAGACTGCACGTGTGTGCGGAACGATATTATATTTTGATCCGACGAAACTGGAACGATTAGAAAGTCGAGCTCGAATGACTGTCAAATTTTCTACGTACCATGTAAGCCGCGATTCGCGTCCATTATACGCGTTATTGCTGGAATTGAATCATCATCCGAAGCGATAATTTGCGTCTATCTAATATATATCTACTGTGGATGAATTAGCGATGGAATTCGCGCGAGGGATAATCGGAAGGATATCGAAGGATGAGGGCGGGATCGTGCCAGGTGGAGTCCTGACGCGAAACGGACGGCGTGCTGCCGGCTAATTCGATATTCAAATCGAATTTGGTAACGGGTTATAGCCGGCCAAAAATGGTAATCGCTGGTACGAAAATCAAACCTATTATGCCACGCCTTGGATGATTGGCCCGCGGAGCGGTGCGGCCCAGTCATTACCAATCACTGATAGACGTTCGATTTGGAGATGTCAGAGCAATCGATGCCTCGAATCTTAATGAGTAATTAACGGAGTTTCGTTGTATGTAGGTACGAATAAAGACGGATGGCCGTTTCGTGACCAACGAGGATAAATCATTCGTTTCTAATTCGTTCGCGGTCCGTTTTGTGATTCGATGTATCACCCCGTCCGAGGTCCGCCTGAAGGGCGAACGGAGATCTCAATCGTCTCTTGATTGTCTCGTAATTAATACAACCTTAATTACACTCGATTCACTTCGTCTCGTTACGCATATACACATATATGTATACCAAACGCCGCGAAAGGTGAAACGTAATTTCACGAATTCTTTCTTCTTTTTTTCTCTTCCACGGTATTCACAATCGCTATTGGACCGTCTACTTTACCCCATTCGATCTAACTATATGAAGAAAAGCGGTGAAAAAATAAACTAAGCATCATTTTTGGCGCGCGGTATCTAATTTTCGATTCAATATCGTCAATTTTTATCTTCCTTTCCCATGCCGGGATAATAACAACACTTGTGTATTCCTACGTCCGATGCATACGTAATGTTAAACCTATGACAGGGTTATTATATTACAGCCGTGAGAAACTTGCGTTTGCAAATCACTCAGCGCTGGCGAGAGAATTGAAGAGGAGCCAGCTCGCGGTCCTCGGTGAGTTCCTATACACGAAATGGGCACACGCCCATTGAATCGGTCATATACACAACCGCCGATGGTGTTTCGTCAAAGATATAGAGTCCCCCGTGAAGCGTATAAACTACGTGCCATTAAAATCCCTTGTTCGAAAATGTCAGTATTAACATACAAGCCCAACAACGGATCGTCCGCGTGGTCATAACTGAAATGATGCTTCGCAAAGCGCACGATAATTTATAAACGAATTTCGATAAAAATTTATTGTTTTCTAGAGATGACGTTGCACCGTCGATTTACAATATCTGTAAAATGGGTTTACAATTCTCCCCCCGTGATAATGATTATCGCGGGCACTTTCCAACCAAAACTGAACTTGTTTGCATCAGCTATTCCGAGATGACACAATTTTCGAAGATCTTGTAGAAAAATGTCGAGAATTATTACGAGTTCCAATCGCGATATCGAAACGACGCGTGGCACAAGAGCGCGGTTCACAACGGGTCAAACGTACGTACGTGCAGCATGTTATACGCTCTTATACGTAACATGATACATCGGCGCAAGGTGGCATCTATGGCAGTACGAATGACGATCTCACAATCGGTATAATGGACGATATCTAGAGAGCATCGTTCTTGAATGAAACGGCGTCATCTTCGGAATGACAAATGTCCGACGGGACCCAACGCGGTTGACCCCTAAGGCCACGACTGAACCCGACCTACGAGGTATCCAAAGGGCCCCATGCATACGTTCCGAACGAGAGGCGAGCTACCGTCTGGCAACTCGACGGTGAGGAAGCTCCTTACGTCCTGAGATTTAAAGGGGGCGTTGCGGAGCGTCGGGCAGCTTCCGTGAAACTTGCCAGCTTGCGGCTGTTTCCCTCAGGGATTATCAACTCCTGAAATTAATCTGCTGTAGTTTTCGAGCTACCGATTAACCGCCTCTTCCTCTGACTGGCTCGCTTTATTAAATACGACGCGTGCTCGGATCGATTTTAGCTAAAGCAGAAAGGTCTCGAAAAATTGATAGTCGAAATTTGTTGATAAATCAATTGGAAAGTCAATGACGCTCGTTTTATTTCGGAGAGACGGTTCGAAACTCGTGTTTCCAAAAGTCACCTGCATCACTGCTCGATGACGATTCGTGGCAGAGAAACAGCGTGCGTGCGTGTAGTTTCGGGTGTATATATGTATGTGTAATAACAGATGACCGGGGGTTACGGCGACATCGGACCGAATAAATATCACCGTGGTTCTATTTCTTACGAAAATTATTTCGATATGCAAATATACGGCCAGGACAGGTGAGATTTATCCTCTCGCATTACCGGCGGTGTATTAAAAATAGCCGTAGTTCGTCCGCTCCGCTGAGCCGTGTTTCGCTTGACCCGCGAGTGTACAAGCAGAGCGGACAGCGAGCAAAAATCTAGAAGTCGATTTGTCATTTCAACGGAAGTGGTTACAAGCTGTAGGCGCGATGAATCACAATCGTAATTATCCACCGAGACAGCGGTGATCGTTACACGCAAGCCTGGCGTGTAAACCTCGTTTAGAAATCAGGTGAAACAAACTAAGTGCGGAGTATCTTCGGAGAGTGTTTGAGAATTGGTTCGATTTATTCCAACTAATTTCATCGTGGAATTACTTACCGCGCGGTGAAAATAAAAATTTACTAACCAATCACTAATAATCGAATTCATTATTCATTTGTTTCTTATCACCGTGAAAGTATCATACAATTCCTATCCCCAGACGAATCAACCACTGACCACTGTGTATAATCTTATGCTAATCGTTCGAGTAATCTGTGTTTATATTAAGATTCGTATAGTAATATTTTATACCCCCGTTCGGAATGATTAATCAATCGAAGCTTTACCGCGATCTCTAAGCAGACCCAACTCACCGAGTTTCTTAAGTTAGTCAAAATATTTTAGAAAAAGTATCCACTGGTTTTGAACCACTCGTCAGTTTTTGGTTCTTCGACAATATTTCAGTTCCGATGTATCAGCCTGTATTTCGTTACGTATCTATAACGTTAATTGGATTTCAAAAACTGAAGCAACAATCGTAAAACAGGGTGATGTTTCTCTAACGATTGAAAAGTGAATATTCCCGGATAAACGGTACCTCCGCTGATTCTCGAAAGATAAGGACGGGGGAATGGGATAAGGACGAAAAGGAATAAGCGAACGACGAAGAGCGGGGGGCGACCTCTCGGACCTGCGGCTAGTTGCCCGGGCTGAAAAGACGCCGGCGTCTGTCAAAAACCTGTTAGGTACGACCTGTTGAGTCGACTCGCGTGACGACGCCCGGAGTCGCAGCTTCCGCTTGACGCCGCTTCTGGAATCCCGGGTTCCCGGCTTTACCCCCTTCGCCTTCGGGGTCGCTTTGTTATTAACATATGGGGGCGAGAGGCGTGGCGGCGAGCAATTATTGAGGAATTCAGTTCACCGGTGCCGGCTATCGATGCTCGCTCCCGGGGTTAATACGCCCTGAAACTCGACGAGATAGCCGCGGGGAATTTTTCCTACTTTGCATTTAATTTTCTTTTCTTTATTCTTCTTTATTTATTGTTTTTTTTTTTTTTTTTGTCTTTTTAACCGAATGAGAAATCGACTCTTCGTAACATTAACGCAACCTCGATCCCATCAGAAATTTTGGATACGCTGTGAAGGAGTGTTATAAAGACACCGCTGCAGACACTCGATCATAGATCTTGCGCGTACGAATAGATTGGATTAATATACGTTTCGGAAGATCATCGGGAATTACGTCATGCGGAAATTCCTTAGTAGCGAGATTCTTTTCCTTGTCTGTGAGGCTGATTATTTATGTCATTAATATGCATCGATGCGAGTGTCATTAGTTTTCATCGCGCCGATACGTTATTTTTCTACCAAAAAAATAATACTCAAAATAGAAAGACCCAGTCGTTATACCGTCTTTGGTATTATACGGGATTATTTACGCGCGTTATACACGGTTCATCATAATTCCGATACACTCGCCTCGCAGCGGCGATGAATTTTTGCATAAGCAAATCGATAAATAGATATGCATAATAGGGAATCGATGGGATTTCATATATCACTATATCAAACGATTTGAATATTCGTCGTAGAGGTTAATGCAGCGCCGTAGTATTCGGGAAGAAATAAGAATTCCAGTCATAGTTTGAAATTCAAATATATGCTTCCTCAAAGTGCCGCGCATACCTTTCAGGCGGGTGGATAATTTTTACAATTAATAATACCGACGGTTCGGGAATAGATAATTTTCTTCGCGTGTCGAGCTGCGGCACGTTTTTTTCTTTTATATTTTATTATATTTTATATTTCTCTACTCCAAACTTCCGTTTGTCGGTTATAAAAATTTACATTCGAAGCCGTAACTCTCTCACGAATTACCACGTGAGTTTTTATGATTATGGATTCCGCGGTGAGTCACGCTTTTACAAGTGTCATTCGGTCTGTGGTGGAAAAATTGCCAAGATATTCTCGAACTTTATAAGGAATGGAAGAGAATCAGGAGAGCCGGCGACGTATTACCGGAGTAAAAATCAGCCCCGTGAGTCACTGTACCAACGTACGTTTCCACGCACGCGTGATCGATTGAATGGGTAATTTGAGAGACGGCACGAAAGTATAGTAAAGACAGTGTTAGACGGTAAAACATTCAAGACACGATCGCGCGAATGTTTGAAGATGGAGGAGAAGAAGAAAAAGAAGAAGAAACGAAAGAGGGATAGAAAAAAATACCGGGAGAGGCTTGAATGACGCGATGATGATCGTTATCTCCGGCGGCCCGTTCAAATCACAGAAGATCTATGCACCTTTCTCTAGTTGATGCGAAGGCAAAGAAATATGAAAAAAAGTTGAATAAATAAATAACCATTCAACGTATTCCTGAGGGCAGTTATCGGCTCGGACACACGTGGCGCGGTTAACATCGAGACGGAGAAAACAAGATGAAAAGCAATTAAATCCCTGGTCTAGTTTTCTCGTGCGTCAAACTCCGGCGCTAGTACGAATCCTCAGAATCGCGCAGCTTCCTTTCATCCGAGTCTGACACATATTTTATCGGTAAGATATAAAAAGGACGTCCGATGCACGTGCACCGCCTCACAGATCGGCTTTGATTCACGTAGGAAGTTAAAAACGTGGATCAATGACGACGGCCCGCGACTCGAGTGACTGATAGGGCTGGAGAGGAGAATGCGCGGCTTCTATTGGCGCGACAAAAATGGCGGCAATTAGATGCGGGGCTAAAAAATAATTGAGATTTCTCCCCGCGAGAAAGTTGCGCGAAGGATGGATAAAATGTGCGCACCTAAAGTATGACAATAATAGAATGGAAGAGAGGAAAAGAAGTGCGGATGATCGGCAGGCGAGCTGAATCGGATCGAGGAACGATTTGAACGTCTGCTTGCTTGCCCGTAACTCCGTACATTCTGCACCTATCGGGTGTATCGCGGATGGCAAAAACTGAACTTGCAGCCAGAGTCGTCGGTGAAGTGGCCAACTTTTAAAACCTGTTTCTTCATCTCGTTGCTCGAATATCGGTGCTCACGCTGCTCCGCCGCCGATTCTACGACTGCTGCTTCGGGATGAGCGAAACACTTTTGCTCTTTTTCGCAAACAGGAGGTCTGCGAATCGTGCCGTTAGCACATATCTATTCGGAGCGACAATCCGCGGCGCCTGTTTCCCACTTGCAATTAGTAATATCGGAACGCGAGTCAAAATTTATCGACTCACAGGCCCCCCGATCCTTCGTTGAGAAATCGCCGCTCCGGCTCTTCGGCGATCGGCCGAGTTCCTCACGCGCAGATCGAAATCTTTGGTAAACGCGGGACACCGATCCTTATCGATCTAATCCACCGGACTGGAACCTGTCAAACGGAGTTACACGTCGTCACCTCAATAAGTCAGAGCTTGATTAACTCGATTTTAGACTAGTTCTCGATAGTTGGTCACACGCGATTCGTTCGCTACTCTCTCAATTTCTAAATCAATCTCTGATCTGGGGGGACAGAAATTTCACGAATTATAATCTCACCCGCTAATTATTCCCTCCAACGCACTTTTCGCCGCAGCCGAGAAACTTAAAAAATCTTCGTAAATCCGAAGGCATATTTTGGTGTATATATTTCGGTGATTTCAATTTCGATTCTCGTCGTCAAATCTACACTTTAGGTTATTTTACACGACCGTCGCAGTGTCGACAAATAATTTTACAGAATTTTGATGCAATTTCTCGCGAATATTGATCGGCAAGAACGTCTAAACTGACGTGAAATACAAAAAGCTCGTCAATGAACGCCATGAATACCGAAGACTTTAATTTTCGCGTGTACAACAATATGCAAAAGTTTCTATAAATCACGACTAATCGAAAACTCAAATTTCCCCTCATGCTGCGTTTCTATAATAAACGAATATGAGTCAGTATAACATTCAGTCTCAAGTTCGCAATATAATTAATTCGGGCTTTCAAACAGTTTATCCCAACCAAGGTTCATTTACTGTTCAAAATCTCATTATCACAGACTTTTCGATCAATCCTCACGTATCAAAATTTCAGGGACATAAATTTTGGCAAGGCTTGCGGCGCAAATCGCAACTGCAAGGGGCGCGCGAGTGTATAGATATACGCGGAGGCATGCGTTGAGATCGAATAAGTTTCACAAGGAGGGAGAAAGAGGGAGAAAGAGGATAAAGTTTGGTCGGGACGCTGAGGGGGAGCGAGATGAGAATATATAGAGGGGGACGAAGGGAAGAACCGAGGAGAGGATGCGGATGGTGGGAGCGGGAAGTAGCTAAACGACATTCCAGCCGACCGTCCACCGGGCACATCGAGCACCACCCAACGGTAACCAACGCAATGCGACGCAACGCAACGTAACGCAACGCGGCACCCTTGTCGTTTTACACCTGTAGGGGAGAATATTTCCTGGTCAACGATCCTCGTTGTTTCATCTTTCCTTCCGGATTTTTGCTTCAAGTCGTACTGCTGTATACTCGTTCGCTTTCCTCGGCACCTTTCGCCCTTGATTGTTGCAGCTATATACACGTACACGCATCCTGGGGATGCGTCTGCGGTTGCATTTTCAACGGCGTCTCGACTTGTCGCTGTAAGTACGCCGTGAAAGTGCTAAAGCTCGTCTACGAGCTTCGCAAACGTCGCTGGCTCGTAAATGGGTCAATGTGGTATCGTGTAATTTTTTTTTTTTTTCATCAATTTCGGCCATGAAAGATAAATTTATCCGCAAGAGGAAGTGACCACCGAGTAATTAAAGCTTGGACCACGCTGCGTGGAGGAGGAAAAAATTTGGCCGTTGCTGTGCAGACAAATTGGTGAAGAAAAATTTCAGGAATTCACATAATTGTACAATATCTACCAAAGAAGAAGAAAAATAAAATAAAATAAGTCACAGGCGTCCCTGACTGTATATAAAAAGTAATTGGCTATAGATCGTTCAAGTAGTACAACGTCATCATTTCTCAAAACAAAACGTAACGGATATACTGTTTTACAGCACAATATTGAAAAACATAAAGATTTGTCGCAACATTTTAAGAAATTGGCGACAGCTTCGGGATCCGAATAATTTTCAAATCGGTCTTTTTCGAGTCCTAAAATCGTTTCGAAGAGTCGCTATAATTATTGTACACTGAATTGTTAAGGTGTTAGCTCTTAAGATTGTTGTTGAGATGTTATTCGTCGAATAAAGATCGCATGTTCCGAAATACGGAACAACAGGCTCCGCTCGATAACTCGAAGGTGCCGCTGGTTACGCATGCCGGAATATCTGCAAGCCGAAGAAGCTGAGGAGGAAAAATAAAGTACAAAGAGAAGCCGGGAAGAGACGGACAGCTTTACGACGCAGACATACGGGACTGAGCCATCGGGACCGCAGTCATTCAAGACGAAGTTTTCTCCTCGATAACGGGGCCCTATATCAGCTGTCTCTCCTCTCGTTTCCTGGGCGGCAGCCCTCCTCGTAACCGCGAGAATCGAATCCCTGGGGAGAAAATTTTGTCCACCTTGGCGGATGGAAAAAGGCGGGTCCGAGTGAAGAATTTTGAATTTAAAAACTCGGGCCCACCGCCGATCGCTCCGGGGCCCGAGGGGCGTCGAGCCTTTGCCGGAACGTCTCGATGTAACGGGACTCGCGGCGTGTGGTTGATCAACGGCCCACCGCGGTCCACACACGAAGAATTGGAGAGAAGCTGGAGGAGCCCTGGAGACGTGTGGAAACGGGACGAGAGGGGCGGCGGTGGTGGGAGGGGGATGGGGGGGAAAGGCCGGCGTTGTGGGTTTTGTTAACCCGGCATCCCGGCGTTATGCAATATTCCGCCGGCGTGCATCGGCGGCCGACGAAGCAATCGTCGGGGGTAAACTTTGCGGGGTGCGAGTCGAAAACCCCGCGAAACGGTGAACGGAGAACGATCAACGCGTACCGACACAATAAAGCCAATGAATTAATTACTAACGGTACACACACGTGATTACAGACGTGGTGGTGGCGCGAGATGTATCGAAGTAACATGATCAATAATACATTAGACGTACAGGTATAACATGCAACATGGGATATTATATCCCGTGTGTTACAGCGGCGCGTATATGGTTTAACTTTGAGGTTGTATATTAGGAGGATCGGAGGAGATATCTCTTATTCTGTGTAACGTATACAAGAGATATCAATTTATTATTCAAAGCCTAGCGTTTACGCTAGTATAATAACCATTAGACATGAATAAAATTCTTTCGTTTCCAGACAAGTTACAACCGATTTATATCGCGTAACATACACCGCATTACAGCGAGAATGGTCGAAATTTACGTTGTACGTATACGGACGTCGTTTATTCGCTGGTACGAATGTGTTTTGTACACTTACGGTTAAACGTTATTGCTGAATTACGTGCGGAGACGGACGCACGACGCGTTGTAGGTACATGTATAATGAAAAGTCTTCTTGCATCGAGTATCGCCCGGAGATTCGCGAGAACTGACGAGCAAATTATCCCGCCTTATAGCAAGAAAAACGTTTCTCTTTCTTTTTCTTATTTCCTCTTTCTTATACACATCTCGTACGATTATCAAGCCGACTCTTGCACAGGTCGTTACAGTCTCTCGTGAGAAGCTGATCGAGGTGCGCATGATCTTTAACGGTTACCAGCAACGGGATAACATGCCAATGATGGAGTAAAAAAGATATACTACAAAAAAAAAAAAAAAAAAAAAAAAAAACCGCCGCAAAAAGAGACGAAAAAAGTCTCGGTATAATGCTTGTATAATATTATCGATATACCTACACGGGTTTCAAATATCGCCATTGTCTCATGAGGAGGACGAATGACGACGACGCTGTGATGAGCTTGATATTCGTATTATTATTATCATTATAGATGTGTACGGAATTTGTAATTGCATCGCGCGTGCGCGATCGGCGAGTCGAAACGAAAGGGTAGACGATAATTATCGAAAGAAAAGCGGTGGTGGAAGATATGAGGAGTATAAAAATAGCGACGGTTTTATGATTTGAAAGATTAAGTGCTGAACAACCATGAACTTTTGCTCGCAGGCCGCGATATTCCTCTTCGATATTTATCCTTAAGAATAGCAGGCACAGAGACCTTTCTCATAAATTCAGATGCAATAGATAACAACTTCGGATGCGAGTACAACCCTCGGTCATACATCATACTCGGTCGTACGCCTCACTTGCATACGGAGTGCATGAACTCCGTGCAGCCGCGTTGCATGCACTTTGGTTGCACGTAATGTGCGGTCGCAAGGAGATTTACACGTCGCTCAATGTTCCCCGGTAATTGTCCGTTAAAATCATAGCTGGACGAGGAAATTGTCCTGGACGACAACCGTCGTGCTGAGACTACTCGTCGAGATGATATCGAAAATAATGAACCAATATCTGCGATGGGCGATATTCACTCAACGGAGTCGTAAATTTGCCAGTTGATAATCGAGTTGTAAATCAAGGGAACCTTAAAGAACAAGATGAAGTAACAAGTGATCGTTTAAAATTACACACTACGAAAAAGATGAAAGCCGTTGTGAATGTCGCGATAGACGACAAATGATTTGAACTCGTTCAAGTTTTATTGAATTCTATCTTATCGTGTAAACTCTCGTTGACTCCCAATTCATCGGGTGATTCTCATTGATTTCCAATAATTTTTCATTCCTCCGGATGATTTTCGCTCATTTACATTGATTTCTAGCAATTTCCCGTGCTGCTATTGAACCCACAAGTCGCTTAAACTCGCCTAGAACGTTAGAAAATTATTGGAAATTGTTTTATTTCCAAGCGAATGGGGATTAATCTCTGATTGCACACGGGCTGATCACCGAATGAATGAACGGGTGCGAATACATGCGACACGTGGTAGCGATTGATGAACGCAACGAGAGTACAGCGGACTTTCTACTTATTGGTATCGAATTATTCGGCCGAGTCCGTAGTCGATTGGCAAGGAAAGGTGTGCGATAATACCTACGCACTGACGGAGATCAAGATGAGCAGCAAAACCGCAGACGATGCGCATACAAGGCTGCACGGTATCGGTACGTTCGTCCAAAGTTCGAGGCGGAGCTTTTTGACGGTGAAAATGCGCCGGCAGAACCGCAGCTGGATATAATAACGTCGGTGTGTAGGTGAAGTGCCTGCGTAATAACAAGGTATCTTTTGGGTCCTACCGCGGACCCACGGCGAAGCGAAACAATGCCCTCCTTCACGAACGAGTTTACCTTAATAAGGCCTGCGGGCGGGGGGTCGCCTCTCTGCTTATAAAACCTCTCCTTACTTCTATCATTTATAATACCGGTGCATATATATATGTATATGTGTGCGTGTGTGCGTGTATAAATCATATATATAACGCTGATGTCGAAGAACATTGATGCGTTGAGGATTGTAGATAGATCGGGAGATACATCGAGTGCTGCCTGGCAGGCTCAGCATCAGGTTCAATTGCTGCACTCTTCGCGCAAAGATCACTCCACAGCTGTACCCGTTTCCAAGTATTTTTCATCAGAATTACTTTGACGCCGCTTTTGAATTTCAGGGATTTGAGTCGCGAATAATTACGATTGACGATGAGATTCAAAAGCCAGGGTTCATAAGATTCCGATCGATGGAGTTTTCATCGAAGATTCGACATTTTGACCATCACCGTTAGCATCGACGATTCCTGCCAACGAGATAAAAGTCTGACGTGAATATCGCGCGGCTATATAATCCGCTATGCAGGTTCTTACAATAATGTTAAATGCAACGTAGAGCGCATGTTGCGGTATGATTTGTGCACTACTCGGTGTTGTCTATAATATTATATATACATATGAGGGGGGGTGGGGGGCGTGTGCGTTGTGTCGGAACCATACGTTAGTTGGATAAGAGAATTTTCTTTTTTTTTTTATCGTCAAACACGTGTATACGATCTCCGGAGGTCGATGCGACGGCGCAGCTATACGGATACACGCTTTGATATAGATCGATGTACAGATCGATACAATTCTCGGTACATATCGGAATATATCACAAAAGGTATGCGTGCCGAGCTCGGGGTTCGAGCGACGCCGTGTCGAGGTATTCGTACTCGTACGTGCAGCATGCATGAATATGCGGAGATACCTATGCTTTATCGGAGTATATTGCAAACCGATATTTACGCCGTTGCATCAGGGGATTTTTTATTTCTACGTCGGACACGCGGCCAGCTAATGCCGGACAATGCGAGAAATATGGAACCGGGGTTGACATAAACCAAAAGCGTCGTCTGTATCGGGATCTAACGATCTCTCTGCCTCTCCCTCTCCCTCTCCCTCTCCCCCTCTTTCTCTCTCTCTCTCTCTGTCTCTCTCTCTATCCCCAAGTGTTTACCGCCGCCGCACGCACGCACAAGGATATTGTCCGATCTTAGATTGAGAATGGAGGCCGTTGTCCCCGCCGATCCTACCGATCGCGGATGAATGTCTCCCGACGCGACGTCGCGCTCTCTTCGGCTCTTTCCATCCGCCGACTACGAGCCCCGGACGCCAACCTGACATCCATAACGACGTGTCTTAGGTGCGTTTACACCGGTTCCTGGACGATTGGTTATCGGCGATATCGCGCCCCGGGAAAACCGGGTTCTCTATTTGCCTGCGATCGAGTCGGACGTCGCATTCGAATCTCCGGACGTTGGCCTCAAGGGATGAAGAATGCTTGTACTTCGATATCGGAGACGCCGTGAGATACGAAATTCTAGGAATTCTCGGAATCGACGGTTTTGTTTCCGATAAACGAGATGATCGATCCTCGCGAAACTCTTACGCAGAGATTCCGAACTGGAACAAGGTTAAGGCAATTGAGATGATCTGACATGTTTCTTTTCGTGAAATAAATCCGTGGCAATCGGGAATTCTGGAAATTCGAACTACACGTAAGTCAAATCGTTTCGATTGCACCCCAATTATCCAGTTCTATTATCAGCGCAAGGGCTCATTGGACCAGCGAAGCTTGTGCACGACGCAGCAGCTGACGGACAAAATAGCACGATGATCATTGTGTAAAACCGAAGATCGATGATCGAGTATACAGTTAGGCAGTGGGATCGGTAGATCGCTGATCGGTCTACATGCTTGTAATCATTCTCGCTAGCGGTAAATCGATGATTTCATAAAGTCACGATCATTCCGCTCTCTCGGACGAACAACAAGAGTGTTTAGATGTATAACATTATTGCTGTTTCAGATCACATAGTTGTGAGTCGAACAAAGATGAAGAAGAAGCTCGGCAACGAATCTTAATTAAAATAACACAATCGAGTGTTGCCGATTGGGACAAGTTTTTCCCGCGATTACCGACAACTTCGTTATTTTTCCACGCAAAGTGACCTGATAAAAAGATGTTGAATCAACTTGTTCGATCCAAATAAAAGCACGATACTCCGTTTCGAAGTGTATTAACGTACGTACATTCGTACGTGCAGTTAGATCGGCCGATTTTTCGATCACGCGACGGTAAAAAACGGTCTCCACCCGACCGTTCACGACGACCTAAAATCTTCGTAGAGTTTCCGTGTGTGCAAGATAACACAGATCTGCGACATTATAGTCCCAGGGCGGGCAGCCGTAGGTATATCGGAATCGGTAACGGAGGCCCACGCCCTCACGGACACAGGCGTCCGACGACCGGCAGTCTCATGCATAAATACATGGAAAGCTAAATGTACATAAGTGCCGGGGGGTATAGGCCGACATCTGCAGGTGCCTCGGAGGCTTGCACGAACGCATAAATTTGCCAGCAACCGCGGGTTGGAGAGAATGCAGCAGCGGCAGCGGGACTCGGGAGAAATAAAATTAAAACTAATAAGAAGCGAAAGAGTAGAGGAATATAAATATTGCGGAGCAAAACGAAAAGAGTTTACCTTTTTTTATTTTTTTTCTTATACTTTGGGTGGTAACTTCCGGTCGGAGAATTCTTGCAAAAAAAAAAAAAAAAAAAAAAAAGGCACGGCAGCGAAGGGAATGCGAACCCGCAGTCAAAATTCTTCGACGTTTATCTTCGCGTCGAACGAATTTTGTACGTAAACGTACGCAACACATGTTAATGTATACGCACATGAATATTGAGCGTTAGAACGACATGTTTAAATAAATCATCGGCCGTGCGTTGATCTCCGCTCAACGCTGTTTAATTTATGAACGATTCCTCGTTTTTGTTTCTTCATTTTCCTTTTCTTGGTTTTTTTTTTTTCTTTTTTTTTCTTCTTCTTTTATTCTACTCCTCCAAGAGTTGGGTATAGACATAACGTACGCGCCAAGCGAGGTAAACAAATATTTTCTTGACGAATTTCTACAAGCACTAGAGTTCACGACTCTTGTTAAACGAGCAATTTACCGGTTCGTCGTTACCTAGCGCGTTTATACGAGGCGATGATGATAACATCGGGTTTTCGGTTATTGTGCACTTGAGGCCGCTCACCGGGAGGGATTTGAGGAAAGAAAAACCTTCTTTTTTTTCCTCTCCGAATCGGGCATTAAAAAAAAAACAGTTATAATATAACGACTATACGCGCGATGATGCATGATTCATAAAAATTGTACGCGTTATTACACCGCGGCGTACGATTGCATATGATACATAATATAAATGTAGACGTAATATTAATACGTTGAAAAGTAAGATTTGTCGCTTAATCGCGTTGCGTTTTTACACGCGAGCTGTATAATATAAGCGTACAAGCACACGTAGATACACCTATACTCGGCGTGACTGCAGCCATAGAACCGCGGAGAATAGCCGCGGTGTCGAAATACTTTCCCAGAATAAACTTGTTAGAAATTCACCTGAGTTTCGAAAATATATTTTCGTATTTTCCAATATCCCGACACATCGTACGTGCAAGGAATATAATTAACCGTCGGTTATCCAGCCTAATGAGTTTTTGATAGTTTTCACCGAGATAAGGGATCAAGCCTGCGCGTACGAACGACGATGTCTACCTGTCAGGTTTCTATACAAAAATTTTCATAAGCTCGCGGAAACATTCATTGGAAAATTGACGCGTAAATTTCATTTATTTCATTACAACCGACTGCGCGTGTGCGTGAATAGAGGAATTTCATGTGTAAGGGCATGGCAGCCGGAATATGACGTACGTTACGTCGAGTGTATACCTGTAACTTGTTTATAGGTATAGGTATGCCGTACGCCTGCGCATTCATCAGCGCTCACTTTCTACAAGCAACAAAGTAACAATAATAGATGATTTTCACAGAGTCGCTTATTACCGGTTATTACCTGTACATATGGCTTCGGAAATACACGCGCACTACACAGCAACAGTTTCTCTATTGCATTACCTGCACATTTTATTGCATGCAATTAGCCATAAGTTAGGAGCGTTATTTAAATTCTGTTATAAATACACGTTTCGTCTGCTTGTCTTGCTTGAAACAATTACAACGTACATTGACTCGCAGCTGATTGATTGAAAGTTGCAGGAAGAAATCTTGTGGTGTTGACTAACCTATATCGTGTTTTTGAGTCAAATTGGGATTGGAATTCCGTATTCTCTACATTCCGCGAGGTGATACTGTTTCGACACATTTTCTTGTCCTAAATTTTCGTTTTTTTGTTTTTTTCACCCGTTTTGTATTCTCCATGTTCGTGTTAATTGTTTTTCAACTCCACGGTATCCATTACGAGAAATCGTCCGACTCTTGACGGGGGGAGGGGGCGGTTAAAAAGTAATTTAGACCCCACGAAATTTTCTAATTACCATGTAAATTGACCTCGGCGTAAGGCTGTCGCGTTAGAAATCCGTCTTCATAATTTTGCCCGTGAACGATCGTTTCCATACACTGTAAGAGTTCAAAAACCGCTTTGCTACTAGCAGTAAAAATCCATAACTCGACTGTATATAATACCGGTGAAATACAATTCTATACCACAGGTGAGTAAAAATGTGGGGAAAAATGATTTCGCGCAAAAAGCCAATAGTACGTTTAATGGGAATTGTAATTGTGTATAGTTCTGGCGTTGCGGCTGCAGGCTGCAAGCTGCAAGCTGCAAGCAGCAGCAGCGGCAGCGCTTTATGTTCCTTTGCTTGTGGCAAGATGCTGGGGCCTCAGCGTATATTGGCAATAGGAGAATACGAGCGGATTGCAGGAGGGAATAAAATCTAATCGGTATGAGAGTTCGACTTCCGGTTATTTTATGGGGTAAAAACGTCAAGCTCGTAAATATACTTTAAAAGGCACAAGAGCCATGCCATTTGCCCGTATATTATAGACTCACTCATACATTTGTATATTTCAACCTCTGCGAGTGCGCAATATTATACCTATATGGCATATGTATTGTATGTGTATATAAATATATATAAATATATATAAATAAATGTATATATATATATATATATATATATTGCGGGCCTAATTTAACGTTCGATAAATACCCGGTTGCAGATCCGTGCCCCGAGCTTTTTGCTTTCCACATTGTGTACAGAAACGGTGAGCTATTACGAGAATTATTAGTGTAGCTGTAACAATAATTACAATGCGATGCGTTACGACTGTCGGGGAAAAGGGTATCGAAAAAATGAAAAAAACAAAAAGACGAAGAAGTAGAAGAAAAACATCGGAAGCGATTCAATAACAGTTGCGGGATTTAAGACCATGCACTAAAATTTTCGCTGAGCGCGAAATCGCCGCGCATAGATCAGCGTCGAGCACCTGCAGTTTTTCGCACTGACACATTTCTAGTTATGTTTACACATAATACATAAATGTATGTATATACATATCGCAAATACGTAAATTCCGGTATAACGTGTATGGACGTAATTAATGACACGCGTCTAGAAGGATTTATCTCAATGCGTAAAATCGGTTTATGACGTATGTAAAAAGCGCAATTTCACAGAGTCTTTGGTCTGGCCGCCGCCTTTATACCAGAAAACCGTTAAGCGCGTCACGTACGTGTAACGTAACTAATTTTAATCCTGACAAGTGTCATGCGCGTTTCCCGGGTCACTTCAATACCACCGTAGACAAGCCTCGCCACTTTTGCTATGGGGATGCAGTCTTCGATAAGTGTGTTTATAATTTGTTTCGACTCTTGTCGACAAGCGTTAGTCATCCTGGCTGGGTGTTTTTCCGTTGATTCGCCAGAAACAAACAGAAATTTATTGTTAACTAGAGCTCGGTTGATGATTTTTCATCTCGAATCGATTTATAACGGTGAAAAATCTGGTATTGGTAAAATCATTCGATTTCACTGATCTGCTATGAGTCATTATTTGTTCAGAAGATAATTCTTCCAAATCCGACAAAGACGATATTTTTTTTTTTATCATTGAATATTCAATTTCTCATCAAGAAATACATTGAATTGACTACTGAGAGAAAAAGAAAAAAATCTCGATTGGTGATTTTGTAAGAAGCAATGTTTCCAACTGTCCGTTAAATTGGCCCCGGTTTTGCAATACGGATACAAATTCTATTGTAAAAATTCATCACTAAACGATCTCGTAAAAGAATAATCAAAAAAGTATAGATATTCAAGCGTACAACCTCCTGAATACGCTTGCAGCGAGATATTTCCTTGAAATTGTGTGAATTAATTTTTCCGCAAACAACTGTGCGCATATTCTCGGGTCTTTGACCACTGGCTGTAGCTGCGCTAGCAATAATCACAGCAGAAAAAACACCCGGATATATTATATTATCATAATGTGGGTGCATGAAGCCGCGAGATATCCGCTCACTGGCACGTTTATCCAAATTTCAAGAGTCATGGAGCCGCCTAATCTCCGTATAAATAAATAAATAAATAAATAAAGAAATCTATAAATATATAAAGGCATACATGTAAATGTATACGTACATGGATAAGAGGAAGTGCAGCTGGAGGGTGAGAGAAGGCGATGGTATCGTTGAGGCGAACCTTGCGTTGGATTCCGGAGGCAGATACGAACGCGGGTATACGTAAGACGGGATCCCTTGCAACACCTGATACATGCAATTATTCGTATACGTGCCCGTGATTCGAACACGAAAGGATAACTGCGCGGGATCGCCTACAGGATGAAACGACGCCCCGAGGAGACGTGGTGTGAAAAAACAGCGCACAGCCATGGATCGTGTCATGCAGTTAGAAAAGCGTCGTAGAAAGCGGAAAGTGCACGGTGCAGTTGCTGATTTTAATGCCACGCGCGTACAATCTCGTGGGTGTGACGTCCTGGCGAAACGCCCACTATTCCTATCGATCCGAGCATGTGTTGCCATAATCGCGGAATGCACCGTATAACGACGCGCTTCTGATTGTCGGTCGGAAATGGGAAAGAAATTCTTTGATGTTACTTTTCTGGAAATCTGCAGGAGCGTTATAGCCTTATTTTCTTCAATATTCAATCGGGAACCATTTTTTTATTTTCCCACCAGAATAACCGATGTTCACTAATCGTTGCAGCTGATAAGAGGCTAAACGACTCAACCTTACAATTAGATTCTATTTGCAGGTCGACACTGCCGACGGTAAAATATCAAGTAATCGCCAAAATCACGTCAATTCTTTTACAAAATTCTTGACGCTGAAACGATCTTTCGAAGTACTATAATAAAAAAATTTAGGGGAAGATAAAAATTACGTGTTTCAAATCCGCAGAATCGTTGGAAATACCGTGAAATTATTTCCAACTCCTGTGAACCGTTTTCACAAATTCTAATATTCGGTTTGAACTGAAGACGTGAAATCAGGCGATCTATTACCGCACGGTGTAACTATTTATTTACAGAAATTTTTATGCCCGTAATATGCAGTGTGAACCGGCGCCGATGTAGAAGCGCGAAAAAAAAAAGAAGAAGAAAGCACTGAAAAAATAACGCGAAGGATCATTCAATTAGGAGCAGGGAGAAAAAGGAATCAAGGCACGATTTAGCACCAGCCAAATCGAATACTCCGATCTTTTTTCCCGATTTTCAGCTTCTTGCAGGTTAAGCCGATCCTTCACTTTCCGCTAATTCGTTCGTTCTGCCCTATAATTTGGTGCTCTCCTGTGCTTTTTGGCGTTGTTTTTTATACACATACACACGAAGATAATATAGAAGGGTACGCGAGCTCATGTAACAACGTGGGATAATGCGCGCAAGAATAATCGGACAGAAGCCGAGGCACGCTCCATTTTAATTACCGTAATTAGAGGCGAAGATGCAGGCTTATTACGCGCTCGAAAGTATAAGCATTGTCTTCAATTACCACCGCGATCGTAATAACGCGGCTCGATTCTCATCGATCGCAAAAATTGAGCGTGTATAACACAGGTCACGGGTGCCAAGCAAGTGTGTGTGTATATATATATACACGTACATAACATATAAGGTGGTACGTATAAAATCTTCAGGTAAAATTCATAACGAGGTAAATCGCAAGATAGGCGCAGCGATATGCGGATCAGTTACTTAGCAATGCGATATGATTTGTAGCACGAATACCCGTTAATAGAGACGCGATTAAAAGCTTCGTTACGACGAATGAGTCGGTGGTTTTCCTCCTGCAGGTTTATTACAGTACACAACATAGTAACATCGTTTATCTATTTCATTACTGACAGGGAATTGAAAATTATTTTATAGATTGAAAAACGATTGAGAAAGTTCACGTGCCCGTTCGACGTTCTCCAATGCATCTGCAGCTTCCCAGGTTTAAACCGGCGTAAGAGTTAGAAAAAAAGAAAGAAAAAAAAAAAAAAATAGCGAAAAGAAAACCACTCGTCCGATAGAAAAGCTCCGACTTCATTAGCCGTAAATCGTACGTATTAACGACACGTACCTTCGTCCTCTTTGATATTTGAAACCGACTGAAAGTTTATATATATACTCGGTAGGCAATTAACGTTCGATAAAGAGATATTATTCGTCCTTTAAGATAAAGTCGCGTTTAATATTGTTTTATAATATATGTACCTATGATAGATCCTGAATCCTTCGCGCTACGGAATCCAATTCTTTGAACTGAAAGCTTGCCACGGAAATCCATCGATCCAGCGACCGTCCGACAAATTGTTATACTAAATCCTGCTGCTCTTCCAGCAATTGTTGGCCATTAAACTTTCCTTCCTGCACCGGAATGGTTCGTCTGCTATACTTTGCCGAGATTCTATCGAATGCACGAAGAAGAAGGCGTAATTCCCTCTCCGCCCGAACCTGGGATGCATTATCGGTGCACGCCGCATTAGCATTGCATTATCCCGACGATAATATCTCACCGTATTGGTTTCATGCAGGCGCACGCGCAAACCGCATCCCCTCGAATCGCTGCTGATATATTCAGACGGTGAAATTATCGCAACAATTTTCACTCACGTTATTCACACCCGTTCGGCCGACTCTGCGTTGATGGTCGGATTTCGATCCCGAATTTTTCCTTTCGATGAGGCTCGTTTTAAAAATTTTAAGATACGCAAAGAACAGGCTTAAATCATACACTTGATTTTCACAATTGAAAAATGAAATTTCATAATCTCGCAGCGACCGATTTTTTGCACAAGCTTTAGTGACCGTTACTTATTTCATATTTTTCATCGACGGTATTGGATTCATGATTAAAAAAATCGATTAAATGGATCGTTGAATAATTTATTTAACATCACATTATTGTTTGGATTGTACCTGTACTTTTCTATCGCTAAGCTTCTCTTGTTCCTTCTTCGGCGTGGTTAAATCGATAATTCAATCAATGGATCGTAATATCGAGCTCAAGAGACGTGGGCTTCTCGTGGGCGTGGTAATATTTGGTACAGAACGCGAAACGGCGTGACATTTACAAGACACGTTTTTACTCGTCGCACATACCCATAATACATGGCGAATATTCGAAGGGAGAGAAGGATCGAACGCGCGATACGTTAAACACTGAATCATCAAATCGGCTGCAGAGATAATCATAATTAAGCAGGGCGACAGGTCGTTGCATAATTTCGGTACTTCGATCTGTGCTTGATACGAGTCGCTCAATTCACACCGAAACATGATAGTTCTTGAGTATATTCTATATACTATCCGTTTGTAAAAGAACGGAAAATTTGGCTCGATAGCAGATGTCGAAAGCTTAATTAGCCGCATGGTAGAAAAAGATGTTTTCAAATATTCGAGCTTACATCACAATCCTCGTATAAATAAATGTGGTATATCAGTTTTTTTTTTTCTTTCCCTTTGTTTCTTTTACGAATTATACGACCGTATTGAAGAAAAACTGTGTAATTCCTCTTCTTTGAAAGACGCCGATTAATTTCGCCGACTCGCAAAGGTGCACGAGGTATACGTACAACCGCTCGAATAATCCGGCGAATCGTCTCGTGACGAAAGTTAATCTTCCCGGCTCTTTTATGCCGGCACATACATGCATAAACGCGTACACACAGAAGCTGTATTTGCAATTACAGGTATGCACGCGAGTTTACCGGCCTCGCTCATATATCCGCTCGACACGATTGGCTCTGATGCTGTACAATTACAATACGGATTTTAAATTAAAAAATTTCAGACGCTAGTATACGTTATGTGTGATGTAGAAGTCGTTTTGCACTCCACGGATTTAATTCCTCTTTTTGGCGAGACGAGAACTGCAATTCATTATTTACTCGGAACACTTGATTTTGCCGAGCAAAGCGAAGCGCGAGTCGGAGCCGAAGAAGGTAATTGCTCCTTCCGAACGAGCCGCATGCAAGCGTACAATATAAGACGAGATTCTTGTTAATTTGCGGAGAATAAAAGGATACCCGAAATCAGCGTCACCAACCGCGATGTTTGAAACTGGAAAAAAATTTAAATCAAAGTGAAAAAAATAAGAATAACAAGAGACAGAGAACAATAACACAGGAATCCCGAAGGCCTCATCCTTCGGATAATTGATAGATCCTCCCGAATCTGCAGAGAGCGAAAGTTGCGCCCGCGCCAAAAACGACGATACGAACGAGTCGTATAACGAATAATTATACGGCGGTATAAGAATAATTGTTTCGTGCCGGGCGGATGAAATTATTGCTCGTCGATGTCCGAGGTATTTGTATGGATTCGAAGAGCCGGATGTTCGGGAATGATTTGCGTCTTGCGCCGAAGCGAATTACGCCTTCTGCAGCCGATGTTACGTCAATACTGCGTCAAGAACAACGGGACGGTAAAATTAATTTCGCGAAGACGCGAAGTGCGCAACAAAGTAGGTGGGTAAGTGCACGTATGTACGTACACGCAGCATCGACTCGCTCGTCCAAAGCCAGCATCTGCATCGTTTCTCCGCGGCAGATCGTGAACGCGGCTATAGACGCGCTTCACTGGGTCAGTTCGAGCGAATCATCGGAGAGGTATGCGCTAACTGCTTGGGCTGGCTCATGATGGCTGCAGCACAAGCCAAGGTACCATGAGCTTGGACCGACAAGCGGCAATACATCACTTCGTAACACGTACGAATTTCGCACCGCCTGTATCATTATCTAAAACGCCGCGAAATGGTGATTAATCTTGACCCTTTCAATCTCACCTCACAACGTGTACCTATAATATATATTATATTATATTATAATGCGTGAAAGCTACCGCTGCACGGTATACCAAATTTTACAATTCAGCCAAAACCGAAAATTGGAATTTTTTTTCGGGAAAGTTACGTCTAAAAATCTACAAGGTGACTTAAATTATGGGAAGAATCGACGCGTGTTTCGTCGTACAAATTACAGGAATTTGTCGGGTTATGCCAACGAATTCCGTCATATATTTTATCGCCTACAAGGCAATAGAAACTATGTTAATGACTGTGCAGTTACAAATTCGTCGTTGGTTACATATACATATAATTATACACTTTCACCCGGGCGTATATTTCTGTATCTATAAACTATAACCTAGGCATACATTTCTAACGCAACGACTCTCCACCTCTCGGCATCAAGTTCGAGAAATTGACTTTTAAATTAAACCAAACACCAATAGGATCCAACAACGGCATAAATTTCGTCCTGCCGAACAGTGTCCGCAATCACTCGACGCGTGGATCCAAGTGTGCGATAACTGTACGTACATATACCTACCCATAAATACATATGTACACGTATACAACCTGCGTGTGTACATAGGAACGCGTGAGCACACGTTTGTGACGTCACACCGCCGATGCAGATGGAAACGTAATGCACGAAGTTCGAGCGCGTGCGTGCCTTGAGAACTTGTGTAAGTCCCGACGCCCGTAAGCACCTGCGTACACACTCCTTATTATTACGGTGGTGGGCATAAGCACCTTCCACGGCCCTTGTGCCACCTCCTCTGTGTACCCGCAATTCACACAAACTTGACCTTGCCAGGTTACCGATGACACTGCGACGGTGCACTCGGCCGCAGGATAGAAGAACCGCCCTGCAAGGATAACACCTGATCCTTGCAGTAGCGGCGAACCGACTGATACTTGAATACGTTCGCGATAGCGATATTTCACAGTCCGGGTTAGAAATGAAAAAAAAAAAATGAATAAAAAATAAATCACGAAGCATCGGTATTTTTCCAGCTCTTCGCGTTCGTTGGTGCAAATCCGTAGTGTGAGCAGAATTGTAATTAAAAATCATAGCTGCACGCGCTTTTAATCCTATGAAATATTTCTTTTGGGAATTTTATTGGAATTGAACGTATAGGCGCGAAGCTGTTGGGGAATATTGAAAAATATACGTACACGCTATATAAGATGTATCTGTTGAGAAGAATTATTGTGGGATTCTTGATTTGAAAGATGTGCATACTTTAAACCCGGGATTATATTATCACGCGGTGCAATAATTTAGCGTGACATAAGAAACGTTTGACGTTTTAACGATTTAATAACGTGTGTATAATTCAAGTGTAGACGACGAGATATCGAAGAGATTTTAATGCGAATTAGAATATATGCGTACGTGCAACGTATTATGCATAAAAATGGGAAAAAAAAATAAATAGTAAAGTTCAGAGAGAAAAAACTAACTTAAAGAAAAAAAAAAAATTGTATATAAAGAATCGAGAGAACCTGTTAACCGACGTTAGAACATGTGTGTAAATGAAATGGAAATAAATATAAAATAAAGAAGCGCGATGCCGGCGGATAGTAAACACGTTGCCGTAACGCCCGAAGGTGCTCTGCAGCAGCATCAGCAGCAGCAGCAGTGAGTCAAACCCCGAGGGTTACTGGGAAACCCTCTGTGTGCCGAGAGAGACGGAGGCGAAAAGATATCGAGTAGAGGGAGAGAACGAGGCGGAGGTAAGAAGAAGGATGTAAAACAAAGAAAAAGGAAAAAAACAAACATACAGAAAGAAAGGAGGAAATAAAAAAGGGAAAGAGAGAGAGAGAGAGAGAGAGAAAAGAAAAAGACAGAGACGGAGACTCGCGCGCTGCAAGATCAGCTAGCCCAAGGCGAGATGTGTCTCCTCCTCATCTTCTCAAAGCCGCTGCTGAAAGCGAAGGTTCGAAACGGGTTTCCAATATTCTAAGAAGCTTAGAAACAACGATTCAAAAGTCATTGCCACCGCGCGAACGAGTTATCATCGTCGTCATCCTCCTTCCGTGGTCCCATTAAACCGAAGTGTATGTACACGTATATACGTACACAGATGTATAACGTATATGTACGTATAGCACACCTGACCATCCACATCCAGCATTGAGAGAATCGGAAGGTCTCGTTTCGAATTTTCATCCTCGCGATACCCCGGAGGCGAAGAGGATCTTCCGCGTCGTAAAGAGCATGGCAGCGGCAGCTGCGTTCAAGATAATATATAAGCATGATCGTATAAAATACATAAAAAAAAAAAAAAACAAGAATGTCAATGCCCTGCGATAAAAATACCTGAGAGATTTCGTATGAAGATGACGACGCCGTGCGACAGCTCTGCGCGAACATCATCGGCGTAAGGTATACCATACATAGATATATATATATATACGTACGGTACGCGTACACGATAATACGAGGAGGATATCGCGTGGGAGAAAATACCTGTTTTTTCATCGTTTTCTTCCTATTTTACAACAGGCCGGTAACTCGAAACTGTACATACGTATACACACGTAGGTAGAAACAGAATGCGCCTGTTTACACGAGCGTGGTAACAGGCTTCTTCGAGGTGTGCGCAAGTTCGAAATTACGTAATTTACGTATCCGAGGCCCGCGAACAACCCGCGAATCAGGTTGTTCGCTGGATAATCAAAAATCATCGTCGAACTTCCCGCGGACTGGAGGAAGGATAAATGCGGATACGGATCGAAATTTCGGTTCTCAATTTTGTACAGGTATAAGAGACTCGTTGGTCTGGGACTTACGTCATCGGCCTCGGTCTGCAATTCGTCCTCGGTATTGTCGCCCAAAACGAAACCGACGTCGTTGTTGTTGCTGGTCAGGGACGGCAGCTTCCGTGGACTGAGTTCATCCCCGTCGGTGTCCCGCTTCCGTTTTACGTCCCGGGTGTCGTTCAGCCTCGACTCGTGCTCCTCGAGCATGTCGGTGGTGACCATCAGCTCCGACCCGACGCTCGTCGGCGAGGCGACCTCCTCGAGAGAAGAAGCCGTCGTCCCGTTGTCGGCCTCGCCGCCCTCCAGGCTCGACATCCCGAGCCGAAGATTTCCCCGCGGGATTCGAATTTTGGCGGTGTTTCCCGATTTCGGTAGAAGAGGCCCGTTTTTCCCCCCTGGACACTTTGTGTCCGGATGCTCGACGGAGCGACGATCTTACCTTGCGCCGCTCTCGCGATATCGATCGGCCGGTATTTCAGCAAGCATGATCACAATCGGCGAATAGAGAGACGATATCTCATCGGCTCCGTGGAGGTTCGAACGAAAACCGGTAATTAGACGCCTCGTACGGACGCCTTTGAAAGGTCATATTTATTTTTACACCGTGTACAAGGATAAGAAGAACCACGTACACGGAGTAAGATTCTTTCCTCCGGGCTCTCCCTCCCTTCTTCCGGCGTCGATCGCTCCCCTCCCCCACCCCCCACCCCCCCTTCCTTGCCGCTGGGACCAGCCTAGACTCCGCGATTAAAAGAATCCTGATTGTAAGTGCGTGTAGCGGGCAGCCGGCATGGACGACAGTGTGACCGATATCGATGCCGAGCAAACCTGTCTAATCAGTCACGTGTCTACCTGGTGCAGGGGTATATGTATATCGAGGGATATCGGCTACCGTGTGTTCTCCGCGACGGTGCAGCAGATCTGGACCGATTTCACTGCGCCGGTGCCTGAATAGTCTCCGTTGAATATCTCGACGTCATTTTCATGCATCGTACGTGTCGTTTATTATTATTACCGTACGTATTAATAACCACTGTTCACTCTTCTCGTTTTTTGATAGTTTTTTTTATTCTCTCTTTATGCGGATAACGTGCTTTTGACACCGGCTTACCGATCTTCGAAACAACGAGAACGCGACGGAGTATCGCGATTCACAGAAAACACACCAGGAGTAACTTGAAAATTCTCGGCACTTCAAATCGAACGCGAGGTCATCCCGAATTAAGGTACGATCGGAGTTGAAGTTCGAAAGTGATCGGTAGACAGGCGACGGCGATCGTGTCACGATTGTTTGAAAAATCCGACAATCGTACCGATCGCGATGTTCTATCGTTACAGGCCGAATCAATTTTCACGTTACAGTTTCAAATCGTAAAACGTACCTGAATCCTCGTTACCTTCGTCCATCGCATCGCGGTTGCACGACCGATAATCCAATGACACATAAATCATCCGTCGACATCGGAATCAATGCTCAGGATTCACACAACAAGAACATCACCTGCTGTACATAGTCCGTAACAGAGACCGATGAATTTCGTTGAGATTGGCGATGAATTTTCGCTAAATCTGACGTCCAGTCACTTTTTGATTCCAGTAATCCGGAAACCATGAGTTGTGCAAAAAAATGGTCCACCGCAAGGCGGCACCGACTGTCAATCCGTAAGCGCGAGACGCGGCGATCAGGTTGAAAACAACACGAAACTGGGGGTGGGCGACTTCCGGGTGCCGGCGGCGCTCGACGAGCACGTGGCGCGATAGGGGGGGTTTCGGAAAACTCCCGGGAAATCCCCCGGGGGGTCGGCGCACGCGTCTTGGCGAGAGACTCGACGTTGCCGATGGCGATGACGATGGCGGCGGTTCTCAGGCGGTGGGTGCGACGGTGACGGTGACGGTCGTCAGGACACGTTCGTGGCGCGGGCGCCCTCGAGAATATGGCTAGAGGCTAAAAGACGCGAAGAAACAAGTGGCGCCGCCCGCGGCAGGAGGGGGGAGCCGATCGGCCGAGGAGCAAGTGGTGGACCTCCCCCCGCGGCACCTGCCGATCCCCCTCTCTCCTCTTTCCCTTCCTCTTCGAATCCCTCCCGACGCCCGCTCTTCCTCTGGACCACGGCTCGAACATCATCACCTGGACGTCGTCTCCTCTCCTCTCCTCTCCTCTCCTCTCCTCTCCTCTCCTCTCCTCTCCGCTCCTCTCCTCTCTTCTCATCTCCTCTGCCGCCCCGATTCTTCCGTTTCCTCCTCGTCTCTCGCCCGTCGATTCCATACGCCCCGTCTTTTTCCTCTCTTCTTGGAGAACATGTCTTTCTCGTTCTGGCTCACGCCGAGTTCTTATAACCAGAGAACGTGTGGTTCACCTACACGAGCGTCTCTCTCTCTCTCTCTCTCTCTCTCTCTCGTTGTCGCTGCACGTACAAGCTTCGGTTCTTGGTCATGACGTACACCTGGATTCGTGTGTGTGTGCGCGAGCGCTTGTGCGTGCTCAGGTACCGCCGTGCAGGTTCCCTATCTTGGTGTTTGACTAGACAGCGCCTTGCCGTCTTCTGTCTCATTCTAATTGCCTTTGCTCGGTATCGCGTGTGTCTCTTGTACGTGTGTATATACGCATATACACAGCCTTCGGAGATCACGGTACGTATATACGATTGACTTTATCCATTAATTCACCGTCCTTTTCTGGCTAAGCCTTATATACGGCTTGCGTACACACCTACACAAGCTTGACAACAGACAGATGTTATTTCTTCTATACCTTTACAGATCCACGGAGCGAACACAATTTCCAATCATTACCATTCTATGCTCAACGTCATTCGCGTATCCCGTCAATGTATCTGATATCGACGATGATGCCCCGGTCGTTATAACTTCGCTTATCTCAAACAAGACGCGTTTCTTCATCTCCTCTATAACCAATCGTCCGCAATTCCACTCTCGTGGATCAATTCACAATCAAAAACTCAATCTTCGGTTTCTGACGTTTCTCTTGTTTTTTTCTTTGCCATACTCCCCGACGCACGTCGAACTAAGTGCAGAATGTTTTACGGCCGAAGGTACGTCATCGGTCTCGTACGCTCGAGTTTAGGCAAGTTCGCCATCTCTGTAACGCATGAAACGACCAGATAATCAAACTCTTGGAAGCTCCATCGGATACAAGGTACACCGGAGTGAAATGGACTCGGTCGAAATTGTTCCGCGTAAAAAGTACGAGACCATTAAAACCCCGAGTGTAGCGAGGTATAGGTGAACGCCTTGCATTCCATAAAAGCCAACGGCGTAAGAATTGTTCTACCGAGTCCGCGAGGGCCGTTAAATAACGCGGTACTTTGCCATTATCGAGCAAAGTTTCATCCTCCGAAGTGAAGCCTGCTCGTTTGGAAAAGGAGTAGAGCACCGCGTTACGAACTCTGTTTACTCCTATTAAGCGATGCAAATGACCATTGTTGAAGCGAGCGAGCTTATATTTTCAATTAGGAGGTAGGAAGCTACCGTGTACCATCTTGCAATGCGTAAACCCTACACGCACCGGCTTAACTGTTCCCCGGACTCCCTAATATGGGTCGGGTGTTGTTATATGGGTCTCGGAAGCTGGAGCTGGTTTATCATACGCTGCCAACCGCGTGGTTCGAATCAAGGACGGTAAAGCGATCGCCTCGTAAATAAGAAGATGAAGAGGAAGGGTCCTCCGAACCTCCAAGTTCAAGTATAACTGCGTTCGCGGCGAGCTGGAGACAAAAATTGGAGGAACGGCGTGGACGGCTTGCGATATCTCAGGCAGCTTAATCAATTCAACACCATTCTGTTAACGCGTGAAGTTTCATCCGAATGAGGAGAATTTTCATTGAACCGTCCAACGAACGCGCAACCTTATCTCGTTAGGATCTCTCAGACACGACACGGCGAGATCGTGGAGCCGAGTGAGAGTAGTCTCGAGCCGAGTATCTTATACCCGTGTTACAGGGACCAGTCGATAACCGCGTGCCGTTTATAAGAGTTAACAAATTATTCTAAGCTGTAAGAGAGGATAAATCTCGAAGAGGCAAATGCGAGATGCAAATTGGCTCTCCATATTCCGATCGGATTCACTTACTCGGCATCGCCGTTCAGCGATGGGCACTCCGGCAGCGAGGAACTCGACGTGGACGTGAAGGACAAACGGTCCCGAGGACTCGGATAGTGGTCAATAATCCTGAGCAGGAACGGCGATCGAACGAGCATTCGTCTAGCGTGGAATTAGCTGTCATGCTGTTACATTCCTACATTCGTTAACCCAAATACGACCAGTTACGAGCAGAGCTACAACGACTCCGTGGCTACAGCCTGAGCCGAGCGCTTGCACCGAGCAGAGCTTGTTAAGAAAGAATGCGATTCGCGCGTAAAAAGAAAACAGCGCGATATACTCACCTGGAAAAGAAATGTCTCGTGCGCTTGGTTTATTATGTTCCGTTGTACGGGCAGGTACGCTCTGACGTTTCGAATTCGGAACAAATCTCCCGAGAGGGTGAGGCGGCTTATCCTCGTTTCCTTCGTTCTCCTATGCTGAGAAATTTCACTCCCGTAGGATGTAATTTGATAGAAACCGGACCCCGACGCCTTCCAGAGCTATTAATAAACAGTGGCCAGTGTGAATTTGAACAGTAGTGATCATCTAGAGAGACTCTTGATCCACACTAGGGCAAGATAATACCGGACCTTGAGCCTCGTGGAAGCCCGAGGCTTTCACCGAAGCCGAATCCCTACGGCATACCGTAGACTTTTCTCTCGTTCTCCTTTCTTCTTTTTTTTTCTTTTTTTCTCCACTCTATTTCATTTTACACTTCTTTTTGTTTCCTCCCTCCCGTGCTCTGATCACCATTGCAGGGCACACCTGCCCTGGTGGATATGGTGTTTTGATCCGAAACTTCACGAGGAAGGAATCGGTGAGATTAACGCACTCCACACGATCCGTGGGTGTGCTAGGCTGCTGCGAACGAACGAAAGTATAAGCAGACACGTGAGATTCGACGCTTTGAGAGTGTTCCAAGGAGGCGCGAAGAGGCGCAGCAGCCTCGACCAGTCGGTCCACGGGAGGTGAATAAAAAGCATTTATCTTCAGGGGACAAGAGGAAGAAGAACGGTTTGAAGAAGAGAAAAAAAAAAAAAGAAAAAGAAAGTATAACACGGAGTAATAAAAAGAGAAAATAAGAGCGAAGAACCGCGGGACGACGGTGGCATGGTCCATTTTTGAGATTAACGGCCCTTTGATAATGCTCGGTTTACAGGGAGCAAAACGCCGCTTTGACACTCCCTGGAGAAATCTTTTGGCATATTTTCACATCTATTCTGGGGAGGCGGGCTGCCGGATGCAGATAGCGCCTCCTCACCGCTATTGAATATATGGGCACAAACCAGCCCCACAATATCCCTGATGGCCCGGGCCATCTAGTCTAGGAATATAGGAATACCGAGGAATACGCGGGAATATTGTTAAGGCTCGGGACGCGATGCGAACCGATAACGTATGCGGCGTCGGAACCTTAGTATACCTCATACTACTGCAGTTTACGAGAAATGCACGCGATTCGCGTTCGTACCTATAATACGCGCGTCTCGTACGCCGGCCCTGGTCATTTAAACCTCGGAATGCGGTTGACGTTAGTCAGATGTGATTATCAGGATACTAATGGACGGTGTCGAATGACGTCGGAAGATGACACTGCACAACAGGCGTTAATTAAAATTAGTATTCATTGAATGTATTTTTGGCCGATTCCGACCTATTATCACGACGACCGGGCTATAAAACCATTCGTCAAGATGAATTCTTGATCATCGATTCGCAACGGCAAAAACGCTTGGGCAATAGCTGGTAATAATTATTTCGAAATATATTCATACTTCGTTTTTCGTCTTGACCGCGAAATACCGGTTCGCTTTATTTCACGAGTGAATAAAATTACCGAGATTGGATCTGTCGGACGATCACCGATCGCGAGTTCAATTTGTCATTTCAATGCAGACGTCAGATACGTACAAAATCGGAAAAAATGCGTCTTTGTCAACGTTCGTTATCCTTAGGTCGATCGTGAATCTGGGAGATGGGACGGAAAGCGGGGGGGGGTTCGTCTTGACGGTAATTCCCGTCAAGAGTCGGCCGGCGTAGAACGGCAGCGGAGCGAAAACGTGAAACATTAGCGTTTTAACAGGCAATTAGGTGTTCCGGTCACGTGGGCAAGCCTCCGACCATTAGCCTTCGATTTTTCTAAGCGATCCGACCAATGAACGCGAGGCGTGGGTGTGGTCTCGTCCAAGTTTGTTATTACTCGAGTCGGATTGCGGTGTACGGTTGATTATACAGCCATGCGCCGTCGACGACAGGCGGCGAAAGACGATCAGGGCACCGGCTTTGCTGCGATATCGAATGCAAAATCGATCGGAGAATGTGTCGGAGTAATTTGCAGAGCGCGTCGGTTTGGCCGAGCGATCGTTTCGTACTTACGCCAAAGCGTGTCGTCCAAGCTTTGCTTCGTAGATTTCGTTGAAACCGTACACCAATCCTACCTATTACGCGTTGCGGCGTTACGTAATCCGCGAAAATTAACGACCTTAGAAGCGTATGACCACGTCAGTTGGTTAGAGGATTTAGATGAATGCGGGAACTCTGACTTATGTGGCATGTGTCTCTGTTCTCCGACCTGTTGTCTGGAGGAAAGAACGGCGCGGGTTCGCGATTCCTTTGAATTCAAACCACCGCCGACCGTTCACGTATACTTCTAATAAACGTCAATCAACAAGAATTCGCAACGGTGAACCGTAAATTAATTCTTTGGCGAACGTTAGCTGGACCTAAGGTCGTAACATAAAGTGCTGGATAACTATACACGCTTGTATTCATTCGAGTAAGGTCCGTGTGTTCAAACTGCCTTCTATTCCGGAGGAGGAAATCTTTCACACGCCCAACGGGAGGCATTTTATCTATTCAACGGATGGACTGGCTTCAATGGATGTATGTATGCACACACGGTTTTCCCCATACAATTACACACGCGTGTTAAAATCCTTATCCATACTCCCGTGCGGCGCAACGGGTCAACATTTTGAATACAAACATACGAACATACTCGCTCGTATTATTTGTTGGGACATTTGCCTAAACCGGGTTCAGAGAACTTCATCTTCTCAAACCTTCATTTCGAGAATCAAACTGACCCGAAGAACCGGAAACCTTTACATCTTGCTTCGGGCGTATACTCTGTTGATTGATGCTGAGTACCTAGCATAAATATTTTTCAAGCATTGTAGTTACTAAGTATATTGTGACATTAAAGTCACATTGTTACGCCTTAAATTACAGTTTTCGAAATTGCAGGAACGAAATCTATGTCTTCGATATGTGTTTCGAAATTTTAAAAAGAGCTACATCATGTTTCAACGATTTACGAGTATACAGGCAGCTCGTAAATACAAAGGGTACGAAATACCTATTCTTGAAAACAATTATGACGCAAGTGTGCAAAGTTACTGTAATTTTCACGAAACCAGCTTCTGTTCCGTCGACTCTCAAATCTCACATTTATTTCCGATGCCTGAGAGAGAAAAAAAAAGATGTTACTCCTTAGTTAACCTGTCAGGGTATTTGTGGATTCTTTGACGATCATTTCATTGGCGAGGACCAAACGGGTATTTGTTAAATTATCGAAGCACCTACTGTCAAAACCTTTTGATGGCCCAACATATAAAGCGTTTTTTTAACGAACAAATAATTTCAAGCGCTCATACCGGTCATACCGTGAAAAGAAGCCAGCGATGATTTAAAAAGCGATTGAATGCGGCAGCGCAATGCCGAGATGACGAAAAAAATTAGACATCTGTACAGTAAATGACAGTTTAACGAGTTTGAAGAACAAAGCGTACTTTCCCCGCATTCGAGTTTCTGAGTATCTTATTCATAGATTCCACGATTCTAATGGACGTGAATTGTCCGACTCCTGCACCGATCACCCGGCACAAAAACGAAGATACACGGACGAAGTGTGTACAAACAGTATAAAACGCCGCAGCGTATTGGTGTTAAGTTTACGCAAACACCTACGTGACGTTGTGCTACTTTTACACGCGTGTCAAGTGAGATTTCAATAATTCTCAAGCGTCGCGGCACGGGCACCGAAAATATATCTACCCACGCGGGTACAAGTGCTCGTCAAACTTGAAGGGTGAGTGGAGAAGTACGCGTTACACTGTCTGCCTGCTGCCTGCCGGGGTCAAACGCGTATAGCGTTCAACACGTGGATAGACGGCGATGGGACCTGACGTCAGACACGTCAATTACCCGGGTTGCAATTATTCGGATAGAATCAAAGCTCGGCGAGAAGGATCGGTTCGTTCTCACCTGCCACCTCGATCCTCTGCCTTTCACCCCGTCGTCGTCCTTCCATTCTCTCGAACTTGGCGACACGCAGCCACGAAATTTAGGACTCGGCCATTAAGGCTCGCCAAGAGCTGCGGTCGACCCTCTATGGCTCACGAAAACCGAATTTAAGACGATAGTGCGGTTTCGGGTTTCCCTTCATCGACGCATGATCGAAATTCAACGTACGCAAATAACGATCTCCCCAATCGTCACGCCTCCTCGACTTTCTTCCTGTACGTAGGTATTCGCCTTTCGATGCGCTCCTTGAGCCGGGTGGATATTTCGTTTCAAAGTATTGTTTGCTGTTGGTTCGATTGAAACCGTTGTCACTGATCCACGCGGACTGCGGCCTACCGTGCGACGCTGTGTTATTCGACATATCCGGTTCCTTATTTTCACCAAATTTCATTTTTTACGACAAATCATTCAGCTTATAAATTTTCACGGAACAATATAGAGAAACAAGTGGTTCTCAAAAATTGCTTCCAGTAGCCGAGGTTTTCCGAATCTCAATTTCCGGTCCAGGGGCTTTGCAAATGAGGCTGGAATTTCAGCATCCGACCCGACGCGTGCGATCGAACGATTCGCGGATTCGATATTACGCGCAATGTCGAGAGTAATGCGCGACGATGCGTAAATAGAGGCGGGCGAAGAAATAAACTAGGATGCAGCGCGAGTTTCGCCATGCTCCAATTCGCTTTGACATCGAAAGTGAATAGTTTGAGGTAACACAAGTCACCTGCCTTGCACAACTCGCTCGATATTACACCGCGAAGTCTGCTGCCTACGTGAACGCATGTGGTGTTTACACCTGTAGCAAGTCACGCACACACTTCCAACTGTCGGATGTATGTACGTGCAGCCGAAGTATAACCACCGCGGTGGACGACGCTTAAACTTGTAACGCAAACAACGAGAACGACAACGACGACGGCGAAAACACTTTCATTTTTATTACGGCAACCTTCATCATTTTATTCTAGGATATAATCACCTCAAGCTTGTAACGCGGTCTCATGCAACGCGCGAATAATTGCCAAATTTTGCCCGCGTGATTACACTGCGAAACCTTTTCACTCGTGACATTTGAGAAGTGTCGTGAATCTAACGCTTTGACCTATCGACACAGTTTTCGCTCCCAAAGTCTTTGCAAATCCTTCAATTTCACGAACTCGTAATTGAATATCGGTTCGAAGTTCACCTGTTGGGACAAAAAGTCTGAGCGAAAAGTTCCCCTCGATTTTTTCCTGCTTACACAAAATCTAAAACAATTGAAGACCATTGATCGTTTTTATTACTCGTTATCATTTTTTCCAATAAAATACGATTTCGGTATTACGCATCGAGGCTTTGGGTCAAGGTTGCGTTGCGCCAAAGGTGGATGCGAGTCTTGGAAAAATACTTGCAACCTCAGTTTTTTTTTTTTTTTTTTTGTTTTTATTTTATATCGGATGACGAATTCGGTAAGAATTACGGTCATATGCATGCCGTGACATTGCGGGTAAAGAATTTTCTCGCAATTACATATACATTATTTTTCTATCATTCTTTTGAAATCCCGAAGAATTCATTTGCCTGCGAGCGCAGCGCCGTGAATATGTTCAAGATCCGAGTCTAATCACCATCTATGGAAAATCGATACGCGTTCAATAAATTCCTGGTATACTGCTATAGATAATATAGGTATATAGGTGAACACGCGAATCGAACACCGTGAATAAATAATTCTTTCGCCGGCTTGTAAAGTAAGACGCGGTGAATAGTTTAAATAGGACAGAGCAATTATGTACCGCGCACCGTGAAATCGGAAATCTTAATTGCTTACACATCGATTAAGACGTTTCGGCCTGTGTACGGTGGGTAATTAATTGCCCGATATATCGGTAGGCACGAATTTTGATCGAAACGACCGGATGCCAAGACCTACGACACGGCAGGCAGAGCTGCAGACTGAATCTGTGTCAGTCGCATAAACACACACTCGGTCATTTTTTACCTGCAGACGGTGCAACGCGTTCTTCAAATCAAGTTATCGAATGCGATTTGTTTGGGCAGAAAAAATTTGACATTGCAATTGAAATTTAAAATTACAAGATCCTGAATTGTTTTAGATCTTTTTACGATCGCTTATATACGGACGTGATAAAATATGCTTCCAACATAAATTACGTGAAAAACGTAAAGTACGGTTTTAGGGTTAAATATGTTCAATCCGAATGGACCGAAGAAAGTGCCAGACTTTGTTTCGACTGCCGTGAAAACAAATTGTATTCTGAAAATCGAAATTAAAAATCCTTCAAAGGTCGTGGTGAGAAATATTGAAATTCGGTTCCTCAAAATCTAGGAGAAGGATTCAACAAAAATAATACTAATATTGAATAGAAAAAAAAAAAGTCAATTGAAAAACAGCGCCGCTTCTCTTACAATTATTTGCGCACTGATCCGAATTTCTTTTACACGCGTTCGGACAGCCATTTCAGCGTCGTACATTGTTTTTCCTTCTCATGAACTAAATGAAAAAAACGAGAGAGACAAATTGTTGAAATTCAGGAAGGACTGAATGAAAATTCGTCATTTCGACAGAGGAATTTCGGATTCTTCCTCTCGCTCGCGACGCCTCCTTCTCGCTCCCTCGGCGTACGTTTGGTCCAGGTACCAGCATCAGGTCAACGCCCCAGTGACCAGCGCACCGTCGGTCCATTCGTCGGTCGGTGTGCCCGAGTCGGTTGGTTCCCCGCGCGTGTGAGCACGGGACTTATTCAGCCTACACGCGTGTCGCCGCTTAGGGCATTCGGTCATCTCGCACGACTCTCACAGACTCGGAACCAGGTGGGTAAGCGAATGCGTGTGGATGGTCCCGGCGACCATTACGAATAACCAAAAATTCTATGCTCGAGTCAGCTGAGAGCCGGGGGCCGCGGGGCCTGCGTGGTGCTTGAATTCGGGGTCCGCTGCTGGGACTCACGGAGAGAAGCGGGAGTGTTGGTGAACAGGTGGATGCTGCGCTTGGTGCCTCCAATTCTCTCGACGACCGATACGCCAAAGAAGTACGAGAAATTCTATAAGGCGAGGTATTACTCAAATTCGTGATCCGATACTCGCCGTCCGAGATAGCTGCCTCGCCATAAACCATCGGTTGCACAGGCCTCTTGTATACGTTCCGGGTTCTCGGTACACAAATCAGTTCTCCTCCTTTCCCTTGGGCCTCGATAACTTTTTCTAATTGACTAATGATTCGTCGGAAGAATGAAACCTAGGAGACGAGGAGGGACTCGCTTCGTTCCGGGCCCGTTTTACCGACCAATTCCGACACACAGTGAAGAAGCAATTTTGAGGTAATCGAAACTGAGATTGAATCGAGAATCGGGAATCTTCTTTTAATATCTTGACAAGACTTAAAAAATCACTCTTATCGTCCGCACGCGCGTGTATCGTACAGTGCACCGGTATAAAGTATAGCTAAGAATAGCACGTACGTGTATGAAACGTTTGGTAACAGGGTTCGCGTGTGCAAAATGACTGGCAAAAAGAGATCGCGAAATAATTGATCCTTTCTCATTTTATCCAACTTATTTTGCACGTATTATTATTGTTCTCTTTTTTTTTCCTTATTTCTTTTTTCTTTCTTTTCGCAATCAACGATACAGGTGTGTTTCTTTTTTCTAATATATCTCCTTCTTGTTCCAATTACAAGTTCCTTTGTCGATGCTGCGTGGAGTCGCGGACTGTTATGATTGAAAACGACGATACTTTTTGCCTCCGCAAGTTCGAATGTAGGTACGCGTACGTATAGCTAAATGTAAAAAAAAAAAAAAAACGATCAGAGCGCGCGTGTGATTGTACGATGGGTGAGCATGAGAATTAGCGATTCCCGTTAGCGGAAGGCACATCAGCGGTAATACACCACCGGGCGAAGAGGCGGCGCGCAATTTGTGTTAGAATTTTTCCCAAGAGCGAGAGGCGTAAGTGCGAGTAGGTAGGTAAAGTCGGTATGGATGCGCGAGGAGATACCGCAGGATATTTTATTTACACAATTATTATACGCGCGTATACACGCACATGCAGCCCGGTCTTATAATACTTTTCGAGAAGGCAGAATCGTAAAAAAATAATTCCCGGGCTGTTAGAGGTCGTAAATTGCGGCTATACGCGAGCCTCTCGCCGAGACGAGAGGGTACGTGTAACATATAATGATAAAATTAAAAGGAGAAAAACCGCGCGGCGTCGTTTCATTCCGCACGATCGCTCGGGCCCCATTACCGATTTTCCATTTTCCCCCCCCTTCCCCACATTTGTTCCTCTCCCCGATTCCCCGATCTTTTCGCGTCGATTTTCCAGCTCTCCTTACCTCTTTCTCCCCGATCGGCCACGGGGCAATTTTCTCCCGGAGGAACATCGGACGCGACGCCCTTCGAGGATCGGGAAGAAGCGGTGTCATTCGGCGGAGGAGGCCTAGAAGAAGGACGTGCCTCCTTCGATCCGCATTGTCTTAGGCTTGTCTCCAGGTGGTCACGTAGACGGTCAGCATTTACCGGACATTACTGACCGCGGCGGTTCCTCAGCCGCGACGTCGAAGCCCAATAATTACTTCGCCCGTGGTGGAAAAGACGGGTCGCCTCCTCGAGACCCAGACGCGACGCGTCGCAATACGTCGCAAAGGGTTTAATTTCGACCATGTAAGCCGACCCTTTGTGTCCGAGGTTGGTACGGGATACCGGAACCCCGTGCTTTTCATTTCAAATCATTTCACATTGGACGTAAAATAGGCCGCTGAATTTGATGCCCCCGAAAGCTGACGCGCTCTGTAGTCTGTGGTTTGTGAATTTAAAATGGCTAGTGACAAAATAATTGTAACTAATCGGTACGTGGGATTTTTTTATTCTTAAGGCTAGTGCTAGATTCAGAAACGATACTTCGAAACATACGCAAGACGTTGGGCAGTAGTTAAATTGTTATAAAAAAGAATTAAGCTGATGGAACTAGAGTGAAATACATTACAATTAATATGAACGTTTCGTACATTTTTCGGCCGTGTCAGATTTCTTGAATCTCTTAGTTTTACGAAATTTGTTTAACTATTCAAAGTTATCCTAGGATTACAACTTTTATTACTTGATTATTGAGAAACGAACATTTACCAGAGTGAACGGCTTGCCGCTAATTAATCGTCGTCGAACATCCAAGAAATCAAGATTAGTACTGGTTTCATTCGAGCAGAAAGCAGCAGTCGAATGAGATTTGCCAGACTGTCAAAGAAGGGAAAAAAAAATTTCAGAAATTTCTAGATTTTAACTGATAATAAACGACTAGTTCAGAATGATAATTTTTCTTCCCGTTAATATTACTCGTGTATAAATTTATGGATGAGTTGCCGTAAGATTGACGCACTCCGAGATCGGAATAAATAATTATTCTGATTTTGATGTGCGGACGAAATTGAAATGGGTGCGTTAATAATTTAGCGCGGTTCGACGGTCGGCCAGAGTTTGTTACCTGTACGTATAATTCAGTGGTATGTAATTTTGACGTGATAAAAATCTAGAGATAGCGAAGCGTAATGCAGATGAGATATACGCGCCGAGCCGAGCGGTTAACGTAAGTGAGCGATGTAATTCACTTAGGTCCCGGGACTTTTTAACCGGTGATGAAAATCGGTACTCATTATTTTGCAATTCAAAACTATCACCCGAATGTAAAACTGACCTAAAAATATCGCCTAATTCATACATCTATATTCGGCAAGTTACCGATTAAACCGTGAACGACATTTTGTAACAAGTTTATGCAGACGCGTATCTTAAACACGTAATCGTGACCAATGGTTGATGAATGTTCGGCAATAAGAAATATTAATAACAACGCAAGATTCGACTTTTGATTATTATTAAAATTCGTCGGTGCGCAGAGAAATTCGAGACTAGAGATGCCTGTTTATACTATAATTTTTCACCGCACATACTTATTTGTCAGTGTCAGAAGTTTACTCGACGCTCAATCTCGCCTGGGCAACAATTATTTCAATTAGTATTGTTAGCGGTCCAGCTGCCACACCTTCGTCGTTTCCCTTGAATTTCATTCGCCCGTTTTCAGAGGTTCGATTCTTTTCCGCCTATCGATCCGAAATTTCCCCGCTCCGCAAAGTCCGATGAAATCCGTCTTCCGTTCGCGACGATCAGCAGCGTCCATCTCGCGAAATAAATCCCGGGATGCTGTATCTCTTCGCCCTATCTTTCTTCCCGCAGCGCAAACGTTCAGCTGTGTTGAAGGAAAGGCAACTTCGTGTGACACACCTGCCTCACTTCGCGTTCAACGAGGAGCACTCACCTTTAAATTATTCCCTACATCGGAGAGATCTTCCCGATCTTATCCGTCCCGCGTTGAACGGCCTTGTCGATCTTGAACCGATTTGAGATGAGACGAACGAACGAACGAACGAACGAACGAACGATCGATCGATCGATCGATCTCTCGATCAGCCAGAGACGGGTTTCCGCGATCTATCGCCGGGTCCAAGGAATTCATCGGGGCTGCGAGTTTGGAGCGGCAACTTGATGTGCGGATTGAAAAAATTTAGAACTTGGATTATTCAACGCGTATAATAATTATTGAGACAATGATCTCGATCTGAAATAGACCGCAATTTAAGATAAGCGATTTTAATAACACGATATGAGCGACTTTCATATTTCGTATGGAGAATATTATTGAGTAGAAAGAGCTGCTTGATTGATTGGAAATTTTCGAATCACGAGCTCGCCGTATTAGGTAGCGTATGACGATTTTGTCTTTTCTTTCTTCTTTCCTTTTTGCGGAAGCTAAAAAAAAAAAAAAAAAAAAATTGACTACATTGACGAGGAACACACACTCGTACGATTGCGGTTGACGATGTTTTTCAATTTTCTATATCAGCTGGATATCTGCGAAGTGAATTTTCTTAATAATAATTTTCTATCACCGATTTAGGCGGCGTATTCCTGTGATACTAATCAGAATCTCGTTTGACGGTTTGTAGAGTTACAGCAGCGAGTTGGTATAACGGCCTCATCGTCGAGTGACCCAAGTATTTTATGCAGCCTATATATATATACACATATATATACATGTATACATACGCTTACACATATACCGCGGACTTGGAGGCTCGCGTGAGTTAAGGATTGTATGATTAATGCATGAGAGATATTTTCGATCGCGTAGTACGAACTGATAGAGGAGGACTTTCTACCGATCTGAGACGTACAAGTTTATATTTGATTGAAGACCCGCCGCCGCCGCCGCCGCCGCCGCCGTGCAGCTCGATCGCCAGCTTTTGAATCGATGATTGATTGGGGAATGTTGAAAGCAGCGCGGCTGAGACGTGATCTTATTCCCTGAATTGATTGAAAAATTGTCAATACTTCCAGGAAATATCTCAATCTTGATTCCGTGCACGCATGCATGCATGATCGATAGAGGAGTGAATCGGGCTTGATTGATTGTATTTTAAACTATTTCGCGTTTTATGTATAAAAAGAATGAGCGAAATGTTGAAAGAAAATTTTCTCGCGCGTTGCGATATTTTAATTCCACATGTCTCTTGACGTTTCTCGTTCTCTTTATAATTTTTCGAGGCACACTGACCGTTCCGACCTCATTTTTTTGCTGCTCTTGGTGCAGAGGAGGATTCTGCAGGACGGGACCACCTGACACGCCACAAGTAAGAAATTCACAAGTCATTATCAGTCTTGTTTTTACGCAAGACGAACTCAAGTCCATATGTTAAAGCGAAGCAGCAGGAAACGGCGTGTTTATGTATCTTCTTCTTTTTATAATGGTCCTCTCTTCTCCGACTTCTCCTTAATATTTCTTCATCTTTTTTCACTTCAAGCGCTATTTAAATCCTCCGTTCGTATATAAACGTTGCGTAAGAGCCGAACGAGTGAATAAGCGCGAGCGGCGTACGTGAACATTTCACGAAGTGTAAAATAAAAAAAGGACGAAAAGGAACGGAAGCAAAATTAAGAAACGGCGAGGAAAAAAAAAATCACGTAATACCTGACAAAAATAAATCAAATAACAGCCATTCACCACTCCGGCGGCTTTCAACGATGCGCTCAGCTTCGTTAGCTTCTCGCAACAGCCATTCAATCTCCATTTGCGCCAAACAACGGGCGAACAAATTAACACCAAATAATCACAGCTGATCCTAATCCTCCTCACCAATATCCCAACTCCGTTCCAAGATTCTCCGCTGTAGGTACGCTGCCCGCGTATTAAACGTCAAAGGCATGGGCGAAATCGTTCCAGGAAGCGTTCAAACGCTAATTCAAACGATTTTTCTCTTTCACCCTGCCGTTATAACTCTCTATACGCACGATCGCGGCTGATTACCTTGCACGAGGAGAAAAAAAAGGAGCGAGAGAAGAAGAGGATTGATAAAAAAAAAAAAAAAAGAACCAGAAATAAAATTAGTCTAATGAAAAAATATCATCGGCAGTTTCTCAAAGAGATCAACAGGCAACGCTCATAATTTTAACTATAATATTGAATTCTTTCCCAAGTGATAATCACACCTCAATACTTTTGCGGGATAACCAAAGCTGGGAAATGATAGGTTGGGCAGATTTTGGAGAAAGTTGACACAGAACCGCGAAATTATAAAATCGCTGCGCGAGCTTTTCTTCGACCCGAATCGTAGATTTATAAAAGAGAACAAAAAAAATAAAATAAACACCTGGAGTAAAAATGACTTGACACGGTTAGACAGTGACTCGCATGACTGTGAGTTGTGATCCGAGCAGAGCTTTCGCGCCTAGGGTAAAAGCTGGACATTAGAAAGCAGTTACTGGGCAGGGCCGTGTCGTGATAATAACCGGGTACGAGGCGATCTGCGGTGACAAGGTAACAACCGCCGGAAAGTCGCGGGATGTTGTAAAAAATGGAAAACGAGAAGAAAAAATAGAAAACAAGGTGAGTTGTCTGGACGTTCAAAATGCTGAGATCACCGCTGCCTACTCTCACTCCGCCTCCCTCTGGGTAATACCTATCATTATTCGGAATAGAGTTCGCTCAAAACGCAGACTGAGAAAAATTTCATCAATTATCACAGTTGGTAGAAAATTTAAATGAAATGGGTATCGTTACTGTAAAGTTTTGAATGATGTTGGGATGAAAAGAAAATTTGGTACAAGTAGTAACTATTCGGTGTAATTATACCTGACAGCGCTACATCTTTTGGTTTTTGCAACATTACGTGTATTTGTTTAAGTAATTTTTTTTCAATCGAATCAGGCCTCAACGTCAATTTCGAAGAGAATAATAACGCGTACTAGATTTTCTGTTTATACCAGTTACAAAACTAATTTTCATATTGCATCCAGGAATATATTTTTGCGTTATGGCAAAAAATTAAAATAGTTAAGGACTGTATAGCGAGGGCAACTAAAAATTTCTCTCGGTGAATCGATAACCTCGAGCCATGATTACGCTTCACATCCCGGTGCAATTTCGACTTATATTTACATGCGAATCTGGTGATCAAATCTAGCCGAAGAATCTCGGCTGTGGTGCAGAGACTTTCGGAGTATCGAGTATTGGTCTCGAAATAATCGTCTGCGGCTAAGAGCCAAAGCCTATAAATCTTAAATCATCGTTTTGGACGTATCAATCATCTCAACGGATTAACCGACACAGCAAGGGTCCCTGAGAAGCGATTAAACGGAAATCAACACTTATTCACAACCCCGCGATAATACTGAAAACAAAAAATATAACTCAGTAAAAGTTGCACAAAAAATAGACCCAACCATTCCATAGGCTTTTAAACGGTGCATAATGTACTGAAAATTCGAAAACCAGTGTAATACCAATTCATATAATCAATTATTACAAGTTGACGACATTACTTGAAAATTTGTTTAATTTATTTTTAAATTTGACTGAACAGGTTTGATCGCAGTACAGCGAATTCCAGTCATTAATCACCCCGCGTTGTTAAGTTGGTTGAAAATTGATGACATGGGGTATACGGAGTGAGACCGCAACCCTGAAATAACGTGGGTAGGTAATTTCCCAGTGTTTCTCTCCGTGTTAGGTATTCGAGAGCTGCAGCACGAGCACTGAGCAACGGAATGAGAAAAAAATGTGGGCAATTTTCGAATATGTTTAACCGCGCAACTGCAGGTCGCCGGTCGTTTCAATTATATCTTAGCGATCGTTTACTCAGTGCACGCCGGCTCGATTTATTACCGATGATTTATCGCCGCGGTCGGTATATGCGAAATCAATTTCCACGGAGGTTTTTACGACAACAACGACGCATTAAAAGCTGTATGAGTCGCGATTGTAATCGGCTGAAAGTTGCAGATTCTCTCGGTTCACCGAGGATCTTTGCAAAGTGCACGCAGGGCGGCGGATCTTTGCTTACGTAACCGCAATTACACCGGTCAGGTAGAAAGGTAATATACGAAAGTCGGCAACAAATTAGCACGATTTCCTCGACGGTGGTTTTCTTCTTTCTCTTTTCGCCTTTGCTTCTTTATTTCTTTCACCGGGCAAAACCTGACCCGTACCGATTTTTCTCTTGGGTATAACGCGCATATCAATCTATATCCACGGCTATTCGGTTTGTTAGTTGAGTCGGTTGAGTCGCGTAAGGGGCAACGGCATGCACCGAACAAATCAACCTGCGGGCAATTTATAGCCCTGACAATGTGCAAGCTCACCTCGGCGCAACGGTAAGACATTTATACGTACAACACAAGCTCGCAGATGTGCGGCAGACCCGCACCTGTAGCCCCGCGGTCTGCGTTACCCTTATATAAACGCGGTTCGACGTGGCGAAAAAAGGACTTATTGTGCATATTTATTTCCCCCGTGAAATGCGATGTGAAATATTGATAATAAATGAAATTCCAATTCACGTGTACCTCGCGTCGTTTACATCTTGTCTTATACGCGTGCCTCAGGGAATCGTAGGAGAAGTGGTCAGGTATATTACAGGTGAAAAGCAAAAGCGAAGTTCGCGTGGCAAAAGTTTTCGCCAAAACTTTTACCCCAATTATAATAGAACAATATGCAAAGTATAATAATGAAGTATTTATCTGCTGACGAAAGAATTTCTAAGAATTGTAACTTGAAATGTTGCGATGAACGGTGTCGTAATTTGTTGGATTATTCGTGTAACAATCCCCGTCGACTTTGTTAATGAAGATAATAATTACAGTAAAGTAAAATGAGTTCCGGTAAGCCTCAGGCTTAGATCCACACGCATCACAAACTCTCCTTATTATATACCTAGTCGGAAGAACTAATTGAACGTCATTAAAAGAAGCGATGCGTTATGTTCCGAAGCATTAAAAATTTTCCAACGATTTTCTTAATCCCTAATACTGCTTCTGGAATTCCTGCTCATGTTCGATAAGAGCTTCCGCCGGATTTTTACCGTCCGAAGCAGTCACAGAGCGGAGATAAATTCTCCCGTTATTTCGATACGATCTTCTCTTATTGATAGAGGTAGAGAGGACGCGACGAGTTGCAGGACCAGCAGCAGGAGCATCAGGAGCAGGAGCAAAGCGAAGAGGGAGTTGATCGGTCGGTCGGTCGGTTGAGTGGGGAATTTTTAATTAGCCTGGAGCAGTTCGATTAAATTCTGTCGAGTAATTACGACCGGCGTCGAAGCAACGTTACGCAGCAGAACTCGCCTGGCCGGGCGCTTTAAAGAGACAATAAAAAGCGGGAGACGCGGGGAGGAAGAGGGGGTGGTAAAAAAAAAAAAAAAAAAAAAGATTAAATGGAGCAAAAATGACGGCGATAAAAAATAAAGAGAGAAAAAAGGTGGAAAAGGAAAAATAAAAGAAAACGCCCCGGTTCATTGTGGATGGTGCAGAGCCCCGTGCAGCTTTGTAACAGTAACAGGACTCTCTCCTAATATGGCTTACACCCATTGTAAGCTTTACACCGGCAATTACACGAACCGTACTGCGGGTGCAGGTTACTTGTATGCAAATTTTTCGGTAACCTCATTCAGAGGTTACACCTACCTTCCAGCCCCAAGAAACGATACCTATGCACATCTAATTAACGGAGAAAGGCGTAGTTATCCGCGAAACGCGGAACGCGATGCGATGCGGTAGGAATCCATCTTTTCAGGGAGGAAAAAAAACAACATATATGTATATATAATATATCATATATATGTATATATATATATATATATATTTACTCCCCAGGGTTGTGGTTCCCTTGCGGAGTCACGGGTACAGCGGTGTCTGCAAAACGGACGGAAATAAATTCGATGCAGATTAATCGGCGCTAATCTCAAAGATGCTGCTGCTGCTGGTGCTGCTGCTGGTGGTGGTGCAGTTGCCGTGTAATCGAGAGCGCTAGAAGATAAATGATACCGAGATTAATGATAAGCTCACGCTAGTACTCGACCTACCGTTTGCCCCTGCAGCCGAGGAAAATTTATCTTCGGGCTAGCCGTTTCAGGCGTAGTCCTTCCTGCAGCTCTCGCGTCTTACGGCTGTTACAGAAACGGTTCAGCCGCAAGTTTGCGCCAGATTCAGATCCCACGAATTTATATGTGCAACAGGTACTTAGGAAATGGTAGATGCTTCATTCGTTATATTCTCATATTGAAAATAATATGGAATAAGCCTGTCATATGAAACTTGAATAAAAACACATGTTGTTAGGTCAAAATAAACTGAGTAAGTTATTGCGAAATTCTATTTCTATGGATCTTTACGCATTTGCACGACTTTTTTCAAAATCTTCGAAGAAAATATATTTAGCATCGTGTCCTACGGGGGCCCAGGAACATAAAATTAGCATCTTGACCGTTTTTTCTGTCTGTTATAAAGGAGGTAAAACGACAATATCATGGTTAAAAATTTGTCGGGCGGTAAGAATGTTGATCTTCATTGCAAACGCTATGAAATTTCCTAAATTTAGGTAGACATTGACTGCGAAGTTTGATGGAGTGTTTGCTTGGATGAAAAACATAAACTAAGACGTAGGTTCTTGCTGACGTACGTCAATTTCAGTACCAAGTGTTTAGACATTTTACTGGTCAATTAACGCCTCTACATTACGAACGCAACCAAACATGTGTAATCTCATACCCACGAATATCCTTACAGTCTCGTTTTTTACACCTGTAGTCAAACAATAACCGAACAAGTATAATCGTGCGTACGAGCCTACGTACACTTTACACGCTCGACTGACTTGCTATAGCGCTTCTTCGACTTGGAAATAAGATTCGATTGTAAAAACATAAAATTTTACACACGTCAAATATGCAAATTTATCGAGACTCGGGTTTCGAGTGTTGTTGAATCACGCGCGAGTTGAAGCCGGAGATTAAAATAATGATAAAACAACGCTTTCCTCGTTCTCTTTCCGACTCTTAATTTCGCGGATTTCAACTTTTTAATCGAAACACACGATTCTTTCGATTGCACGTCTTTTTCCGAGTCAGATCCAAATTTTCGTCGCCGTCAAAAAATTTCTATCCTCAAAATTTGACTCGCAATTGCTGGCTGCGTTGCCCTGGGCCCCGAGCTCTCTTCGTACGCCCCTGCTTCTCGGGTTCACGAGACGCTGAGAAGACCATCTATCGGATCATCCCGATAATTCTCGGTTCAAGTACCCCGCGGGACGTTAGCACCGTCGCACAATTGTTGCCGACATCGGCTTCCCTTCGTTACCGACATGCTTACCGACTCACGAGTTACAGGATTCCTTTCTTACCCGTTGCGGTACGCGGTTGAGAGTCGCAGGAACTTCGGGGCGACACCGCAAGCTGCCGGTAGCGCAATTTCGAAATTAGATTAATGCCGACACTTGCGTATTTTCAGTTAACGCGTTCGCGAAATCAGTTTTCCACCGAATCAAATTCGTTTCAGTAATTTCATCCACCCTGAAACGACAGCTGTATTTTTTTCGGTCAACTTTTAATGAGCGGTGAATGACTGACTCAGCACTCTTTCACCGTGATTAAAAAAAAAAGGGATCGAAGATGGAAATTTTACGATACAGCGAACAAGATCCGTACATTCGCTTGCCTGTCTCGTGTGAGCTTAATGTCTTTCCCCGAAGTTGTCAAACGAGATAGTAAGACGTGTTAAAAAAAAGGATTCTTTTTTAGTCCCCGAAGCCATGGTGCGTAATGCGTGATCAAGATCGTGGAGAAATTACGAAAATTCGATGCCAGGGGTGAAATTTGTCCGCATAATCGTTAAATCGTTCATTATTTGTTATGTTAAATTCACGCCCGGCAAATTTCATCGCGTAAATATCGCGCGCATAAGTAAGTTCGGGAGGATAATATTTACTGGGCGTAATGGTGGCGCATAAAACATGTGCAACAAAAATTTTACCGCGTTTATGAAACTTTACATCACGCATTATATACGTCCGAAAGACGATCGCCTGAATACATTCGCAAACCCGCGTGTAATAATGGTGCGTATAAGTATATGTATAGAGGCACATATTCACAATACCCGGTAATTTATGAGCATTAAGCATAACAGGGTTAAGAAAAAAAATCTCTCCCTCTCTCTCTCTCTCTCTCATGAATAAAGTATTTTAGGTCATTTTTGTTTCGCGCTTACGTACGAACCACCATTATTCGCACAAAAGTAAATTAGAACTGTTTGTGCTACATAAGATTCCTTTATAGTTTCTTTTTTTTTTTTCTTTTATTTGAGTTCGTCGTTCTTTAACCTGCACCTGGCCTCTCATTAAACCGGTACCTTACGGTTATTGCAACGCAATCACTGATTCACACAAGTTTTGCCCAGAGCTTTGATGCTGACGTTCGGAAAATGAAGAACAAAATTTTAACCACCTTATCATGAGCAGACCTGAGGTATAATCGAAAGGATTCCTCGAATTCTGCTATAACCGCGAGTCAAAATTTCGTCTGCCACTGTTCATATCCCAAGTCCGCGGTAAGTAGGTGCAATATTTTGGGTCAGCTCCTTAATACGAAGATCCTGAAAAGGGGGCCAGGGTGAGTCAAAACAGCGAATGTAACGACGCGTCGCGTTTCACCGCGGTGCCATTTATCAGCTTTCGCTTGTAGAGCTTGTTATTCGGTTATACATATTATAATGTAACGGAATTACCGTCACTAATGACACGCGCCGGTGTACTAATTGCTTCGGCCCACCGGCTGCCACCTCGTCGGCCGAAATAATCTGAATGAAACTCTTTCTTATTCTTATTCCCTTCTTCTGTGCCCCAAAAATCTAGCCCGCGTTCATCCCCGCGGGTTCAACTTCCGCGCACGCATTCTTCCGATGACCTGAGCGAGTACTGCAGGTGTAAACTTCTATAATGCCGTATATTCGAGACGCCAATTCACCTGTCTTCCATACACCCACGCTCGATTTTACGCCTTGCTTGAATTATTACCGTTAAAGGGGGACCGGATCGCGAAGCAAAAGCGTTTCTCTCATTTTCGCGTAGCGAATCGCGGTATTCGACATAACGTGTTGGCTCACCGTTATGGCGTGAATGACGGTCTAGTTAGTATTTAAAATTTCGTTGCCTCAGATTTTACTTAAGAAATAACCATTTATTCTAATGTCAACCGATTTATATTGAATCATTCATATTTCTGAGAAGAGAGAACAGTGCTAAGATTTGTCAGTGACGATAAAATCTAACCACACGATGATCGGTCGAAGAATGATATTTGAATCAGATAATAAAAAAATGATTGAGCGATTCGCATCCTTTGTTAAAAAAAGGTGGAATAACGAACCGGATGAATAGCGATGGCCGCTAACCTGCACGATTAATCGAGTCCAAAAAAATCATCGGACACGACTCGATTGAATCGGTGAAAATCAATCGATTAATCGATTATTTCGTACTTTTTGGAAAAGATCGATTTCAAACGAAAATTTCTTAAATGTAATCGTACGTAGTCTTAATAACGGAAAAGTTTCTTGACAATTTACAGTTTCATTCGAAATATTCATTTACTTAGTAAGTAAGAGAATGATAATAATTGACACTCTAATCACATGAATTGATGTTCCATAGCGTCGTTCATGAGAGTAATAAACAAAAACCGATTGTGAGGAACAATGTAATCGTGTCCGTTGATTATTCGACTTTGAATAATAATCGATTACGCTCGATTAAGGGGGGGGGGATCGTTCCAATTGAAGATCGATTACTTTTCGTCATCCTTAGTTGAGAGCCACGGTGGCTCGTGCTTGGTGGTGACCTATGACCGTGAAGACCGAGGCGAGGCCTGTTCTCGGACACGCGATGCTCTGCAGACCGCCCCGAGGCACGCGCAAGATCCCGAACGACGGTCAGCGATTGGCTGTTCGAACGAGGACCGACTGACGTTGCTCCTAGCTTGCATCACTGGCATTACCGGCGCACACGCGTATAACACGTCCACGCATCCTGAGACGCGGTTTAAGCAGGAGCATGTATATGGGAGCGGCACGCGAGGCATGCAAATTGCGATCCCGAGTAGAAATTAGACATTGGGACCGAAGTCGAGGCGGTTTTCAGGAATCGCGGACCACGCGACCTCGGCCCCAAATCCAATCCACATGCGATTCAACCAGCCGCTCAATTACGAATTTTTATGTTGCTGAATTTTGCACGGTTCTATTAGAAAGTTACATTCTGTCCGGCTGTTTCGTTATAAGATCATAAATCGAAGGTCCAAACTATTCAGTTAGGATTAGTGAGTAATGGACAGAGAAAATAAAATTCAAAATTTCATGATTTGGTATCTAACGTGATCCACAAAATCCACGTGGCACCTGTCATAACCTAAGACTCGGTAAAATAATTGAACTTCTGAAAGAAATTTTGGCGTACAACATGTATATGGGACTCCTACAAGTGACTTGTAGCGCAGGATGAAATCGTTAGCGATTGACTTGAACGAGATCGTCGCGTTTCAGAACCGAAATGCGTTGCAACGCTATGCAAAACCGAGTGAAATCCGACATTTGAGTAACGAGCGACCCAAAATCTTCGTATTCGAATAAATCAAATTGGTTCTGGCAATTGGAAAGGTTGATGTGTGGGAGGGATCGAGATTGTGCGAAGAAGACGCGGCTGAAAGCCGGGCGAACGGAGGGAGTGAACCATAAAAGTACCTCAAACGGCGCCGGTCGCTGGAACGGAACCCGGCACTTATATTATAGCTGTTCCCCGGTTCCCTTGGTTGGAGTCCGATTCACCAGAAAGAAAACTTCCACAATTCAAAACCCACAATTAATGTTGAAAATAATAACAGAGTCACCCGCGCAGCCCTGAAAACGCGGGCCTCCCCGTATCCTGGGCCGCAAAAATTGTTACATTAAATGTAGGCCGCCGTGTGCAGCACCACGAAGGGATCACGGATAGAGTCTAGCGGTACGTTACACGGATTGCGATGCGACGGATACCCGATGTGTGCCGTGGTTTTAGTGGGCGGTCAGGGAGGCGTCGCCCACTAATTATAATTATACTATAGCAGCATTAGCCGCGTTAATTGCCACGTAAGTCTGGTCAAATACTCGCCGCCCCCGAGAGACGAGGGTCTCTTTTATACCCCCTAGCAAGTCGGAAAGTCCGATAGTACGATGCAGGAACTCGTTCCGAGGATCCAAGATAAGGTGCCCGCATCCCTTAGAAATCACAGTGTAAATGGATTCGGAATTACACGCGTTGCAGAGTGGCTTCCGCGTGTATAATCGATGCTTCGGTTAATGAACTCGTTAATTTTTGAACAACGAATCAATCGAGGTTGCATAATTGACCGAATGAAAAAGATGTACGAGAAGCGATCACTTCAAACGGTCGAGTGATATTTCCTGTCCCTAATCGCGACGATCGGGATCAGACGAGGTTTCTTTTCACTCTTCAAATCCTGTAGCTAACCACAGCCATTAGCAGCACGTCGTTTAGCGAATGATGTAACGTAGCGTGGCGACGCGTCAACACGTGATACGTGTAAAGGTGTGTAAGCTGGTACTTGTGACACCCAATTTATGCGTTAAAATCTACAGAGATCCCCGATCGACTCTCAGTTACACAACAAATTAGTCACGGTGCTGATATCACGCACGTGTGGACCTACAGCGGCTACGGCAGCGAGTATGTAAGGATGTACCGAAAAAATGAGAAGGAGATAAAGCAAGGAGAAATTACGTGTGGTTGAAGCGGGTGTTCCTGTACGAGGAACTGCACCTGTTCGTCGATTTAACAACCAGCCATCCGCATGCGCGTATAATACGTGACTTCGACGGTTGATAGATAGTCATTCCGCGATCAGCAACAAGTAGTAGGCACAGTCTAAGGCATGAGCACCGGCGTAGGCACACATCCGATCCGTTAAATGATAACAGTAGTTACGCCCATGTGTCACTTGGGCCCAGCTGACAAAAGGGTGGCGCCGTAGGCTTGAGGCGAGCCGGACAACGATTCGGCATTTATCACTGCTCGGCTTACTTAGAGCGTGTAGCCGAGTAATTCTCTCGGTGTTTTGCCCCTCGGCCCCGAATCCAGGCGGTTTCTTCTAATGCGCTAATAACATAGTAGCGACCCGGTAATTAATAACGAACAGTGGGTCGGACGGACCTGCAACCTCGTGCTTTTTGATATACTTCAAACATCGCGGGCCGTGTGGGTGGAACCTGGTAATTGCAGAGTAAACGCTTCGCTTTCGGTAGGTATAATGTGTGAGGCGTCGTGAGTGTCGGACTTTGGATTAAAGATAACGATCGACACACGAGCTCTTTCCACGTGCGGCGTGGATTTTTATTTCAGGCAACGTTCAACGGAGTCACGAAACGCGCCTGTCTTTCACAACATCACTCGGCATCCGATGATATTCTTTTTATCGCGATTTATCTTCTTCCATTCGCATGGCATGTAATAATTTCATTACGAGAGACTGTCGTTCGACGAGTTTATGTTTCCTGTACCCTCTGCAACTCCCACGAAATATTTTCTCTTCCGCTATTCGGCTTGCAGCAAATTCATTCGTATTATTTAACTTGTAACGAAACCGTTGACAACTCTGTTCCAAAAAATGTAGGTCACGTAGTCGTTGAAATCGATCAGACTGACCGATCAGTCACATTTTGATACGTATTGGAATTACGCTGCAAAGTTTTTTTCTTCATGCAGTGTTCAGCGTGAGTTTAAAAATTCCAAATTTTAAGGCTGTTGCCTACCAGAAATTAGCATATCATTTGTCAGAATAGAAAAGAAGAAAAATCGTTGAAACGTTACTCGGGAGTTGAGAATTTGAAAAAACCGGGTGACGATGTCTCTCGTTCTGTTTTTGCGCTCCGCCAATTCGTTTATTTTACTTTTACCATTTTTTATTTCAATTCCCCCTTTCTCGTCTCTCCTGCATTTCCTCTCCTCCGTGAAATAGCGCAATGGGATAGGCTGTATAACGCGGTCTCCTCGCAGGTTTCAACACAAATAAGATAATCTCCATTATAAACTGAGGAACAGGGTAAGTAAACGGCAAGGAGTTATTTACTCGCTCGGCTGGGAAGGGGAAGAGAGCAAAGGAACAAAGTAATAACCTCGGAATAAGAATGAAAATTAGAATGAGACTTGAAAGGGGGGAACGGGAAGGAAGCCACCATCAGCCTTGCAGACGGTAATGCTCCCCCATCATCAAAGCGCAGGCGTGCCTTCGAGGTCGCCATATTATAATATTATAGTCACGGCACGTCTCCGCGTCTAATTTCACTCGCAAATGTCATATTTTTTTCCCTTCCACTCATTAGGAATCAAGAGTAATTAACATCGCGGTTGAAGCACGTGTAAAACAGAGCGCTTGAAATGCGCGATGGGATGATGCGGTGGAAAAGTGAACAAAAAAGGTAAAAAAAATTTAAAAATCTGCATGAAATAATATTTACTTACCCAGGGTGCGCTACAGTCGCTACCGCCTAGAGACTGAAAGGCAGGTACGCATCTGAACGTCATCTCGACGCAGCTGAGAGTCTGTGTCTCGTTATACGATTATTTTTCAAATAATTCGTTTTTCCTATGTACAAGTTTGCAAAAGCAGCTTGGTTCTCCGGTCACAACTTACCTAGAACAAAACGAAACACCTAGTTAGCGATCGGCTATAATATGCCTTGCGGTATGTTTTATAGGGTTCTTCGCATGTAATTAACACGGAATAATGAAACAGGCGAGCTTGCGATAAGAAACGAAGGAAAAACATTTTCTTGCAATAATATTCTGCATCCTCGATGAGAATCGTATTTCCGCATCGAAGAATTTTATGCAGCAAAAGTTTCTCATATTCATGCAAAATTTAACACCATGCAGTCAAGAACTTGGTGGATGAAAAATTTTCAAACCAGTGAAATGCACCTGGAAGAGTCGAAAAAATATAGAAAACCGTGACAGAAGATGACAAAAAGAAACAGGCCTTTTCGAATTTTAACTCGACATACGTAGTTGACTTGTGCTGTAATTGAATCCAAGCCACCGAAGCTGGTTCAATTATTCATACAACCGTCTTTAATTAAACAATCGTACAGCCACGCCAGAAGCTGATGGAAGAAATCGCACAACGATGATCGGAGGATCGACTTTTGGAATCAGGGGTCAAAATCCTTCAAAACCCGTACAGAAAGAAAAAGAAACGTGGATAAAAAAAACCAGCAAGTCATTCGGGCAGTAATTTTGTGCAAACTATTCGGTTAATTATGATGTTCAAGCTGTTATTGGCGCGTGCAAAATAGAACCTGACTTAATATGGCGGTGCGAGCAACAATGATCGTGATATGTGCGCGTGTGGAACAGTTATACAACAAACAGGCGATTGTAGTAGCCCGTGGAGAATAGGAAAAACAAAAAAATCACGGACGATAATCTACAGCGAAGGTTTATAGCTGTAAGGAATCCCGCGGCGTGATCCGTCGGCTAAGAGTTGGTCGATTGTGTTTCACGCTGGGATATCGGGAGTGCAAAAATTTGATGTAACAGGGTTCACGGTTGCAGAAATGATCAGGTGTTTGAGTAGTAAAAAACTGCAAGACGTTATGCAATGATTCTCAGTTCGACAGGAACAAAATCTCGTCGTCATTGCCGTCATTGATACAGAGGATATTCAAGTTCCAGTTCAAGCTGAGAGAATTTGAGAAGCGGAGTCGGATGATGAAACCCGGTAAAACGAAGGATTGGAATACTTCAATGAAATTACCTAGTATACATATAACACCTCGGTGAACAGAAGGGGCTTTTCGTAATGAAATCTTGTACCACGCGGTGATAATTGGCACGAGAATTGAATTCATTTAATGACCGTACCTCCGCTGGGCTGCAGAGGCGATTCGACCGGACAGCGAGGAAGACGTTGGTTGCATGCCTGCCGCGTATCTTGGGACCTAAGATGCATTTGCAGTCGGCATAACGACAGCTACCAACGACTATTATCACCTCAGCATCCTCGAGTCAAGCCCTCCGTGAAGCGGTGATCAGAATCTCCCTTCTCCTCCTCCCCCCCTTTCGCCAGACACACAACTAATGCAATTACAATTAATTTTCTCGGCACATGTCCGCGAGGATCGGGACTTGTACTTGGCCTTTTTTCTTTACTTTCGTTTAATTACGAACGACGCCGAGGATTTTGTACGCGAAGAAATATCGAACTGTCTCGGTAATTCGGGATCAATTTTTGAAATCGAAAAAAAAAACAAATGAAGTTTCTTCACAAGTAAAAAGGATGAATAGTATAAATATAGCAGGGTACAATGAGAGAAATTGTGAGTGGAATAAGACGAGGGAGAGAGGAGAGGAGAGGGGAATGGGATAAATCGTAGAATAAAGGGAGATGCCGGGTTTGATGGTGGGAGATAATTGATTGAGTTCATTTTAGATAAAACGCGGTATAAGAAAAATTTGGTCCGGTTTGAATATAATGACGCAATTGTAGCGATAATCATATATTCAATGGCGTAACGGTCGATTACGGAAGATCACAGTAAGCAGCACCCCCCTAGGAGACGGGGATCCATGGGGGGTTAATAATTCATTATTCTTATCTTCGTCTAGGCGCTCGGTTATAAGCTGCAACACGCATGGTATAATTATTCCTGTAAGTATATCTACGACATCGCACAGATGCCGTTCTGCGTATCAGGTATTGTACGTAATATACCCATACCTACATTCATATACGTGTATGCGCAGAGGCATAGGCACGCCCGATCGTATTCACAGATTCGAGATCGAGCGATAAATGAAAGATTAGTGCTCGCGTTGCGGGACGTGATACTCATTCGACTCTCATCAGACCAACTCCGGAGAGTACCTCGTGCCTTCGATTCTCTACCGAAAGTCCGTTTCTTGGCGAATTTCGTGTGATTTCGCAAGCATGATTCAACTCCACGAGCCAATTCGAAGTGCCCTTTATCACGTTACATCAAATCATTTCGCAAAAATTTTTATGACAAAAATTTGCTCGATATTGAGATCAATATATTGTGTTATATTGTATAAGGAATCGCTAAACGTGGCAGAAGATCTGCAAAGCTCTCGTCACTCAGTTTAAATTCTAAAATTGTAACCCTTTGAAATTTTGCAAAAACAATAATTTTGGTTGATCGATGGGGGTGCAGTTGTTTTTTTCTTTTTTTTTTTTTTATTACTTCTTTACTTCGTAACACTACGATTGCAAAATATTTTTTGAAGTACCGGGATACGATTTTGGGGGCATTGGAAGAGTCAAGGGGTTGCGAGAGGAGTCGATAAGACGAAACGAGGGCTGTAAAGCGAGGCGAGTGAACTCTTGTTCGAAGTAATAACAGTGTCCTGGACAGTATCGAGTTGCCGCGGCGGAAGAAAGCGTCGTGACGTCGTCGTTTCCCTGAAGCCGAACCGGGACAAAAGATTACGTTTGGAAAATGATACGGTTCTTGTTCACATGCTTAAGCAAAGCCTACAATCTGTGCGCAGTTTGGGTTAATCTAGTACAGGAATCTGAAAAATCCCGAAGGAGGCGGCTTATTACGTAACCCCTCCTCCCCGTCCGCGGAGCGACTCTTTCCTCTCCTCTCCTCTCCTCTCCTCGCCTCGCCGCCCCGTTAAAGCGGTTATTAGACCGAACTGAACGCATTCTTCTGCCCCCGAATAAAAGGAAGAAGTCGTCGCGGCGGCGCAACCGAAACGCAACATGCGAAGCTGAAGCTCTCGGCGCTCCGCAGCGCGCTCGGATGGGGCCAGGATGAATAATGCATCCGAACGCAGCCATGCCAGAATTCCCGCTTGAATATTCATAGTGTATACTGTGCTCCGAGTTGCGCGCGCTCAGTTCCTATCCCAAGTTACCTTGCACTCGCACACAGACTCCCTGCATTCGATCTCTTCGCGTATCACGCGCACTCCGCTCTCTCATCTCGCCTGCATGGCCATCCCATATAATGCGTCATATACGCATATCGCATGCACGCGTGTGTGTGTGTGTGTGTACGTGGAAGCGCGAGCTACCCGCTTGAATATGGAGCACCCGGTGGAATTAGCTGCTCCAATGAGTAATTCAGAATATTCAGCGTACGACATAACCCGTGCGTTATATTACACGCAATACGGAGTAAGTTCTGTATATGCTCCATGATCGCGGAATTGCTTTTCGTTTTCAAATTCCGATAATATTTTAGTTTTTTTTTTTTTTTTGCTTTAAAAAAAAAAAAAAACTTTTATTTCGTGATTATAACCGTTCAAATATTTTATTGCGTCTACATTGCGTCTGCGTGTGCGAGAAACGGTTGATACGTTATGCTTGTTTTTGCTGGATATTATCATTTTATTGTGACACTTGTGCACAATGTGTGTGTGTCGCAGATGTTTACGACGCGATTTATTGCCGGTTATTTACTGAGAGTTTCACCACCTTCCGGCAAAGTGAAATTCACGACTCATCGAAAATACAAATTGAGCGATGTTCCAAAGTTCTTCAAGGACTGGCGGAAAGTCGTAATTCGCCAAACATTCACTATTCGTATAGGTAGAATGGATTCTTTACCATTCATGTGAACCCACGCATATTTTCGGCAATTTCTCAGAAAATTCGACGAATTGTAGAACATATGAAATACATGGGTGTGTGTAATATATGCCCGATGGTTCTTCACGACACCTGTTTAGCTGGTCAGACTCGTTGACTCTGACCACTCGATACCTGCGGCTCTTTGGGCCTAGGATTACGACTTTGCCACACGCTCTTTTTTCTGCCGTGAGCTCGGGCGTTTAAGAACGAAGAGAAGTACCGATGTAATAAGGACATAAAAATGAGTAGAAAAATAAACAAAACGATTTCAAGGATGATACGGTCTTCCATTTTATTGTCGAATATATATGTCGTGCATGGAACGAAATTCACGCGAGCATGTATACGACTTCTAATGACTCCAATAACAATCGCGTCTCGAAGAGATCAAGGCGCGGTCTCTAATTATTCGCCCTGCTGCAAATGTGAAATTCGTATTTCTTTGCCGAAATCACACCACCGCGGTTCGGGTAAAAATCCACGTTCAAAACAGTTGTAACAACGGCGTCGTGACAAAGGGCAATATAACGCGTGTCGAGTTTGAAAAATTCATGGAGCCAAGTCCCTCAGCGATAGTCTACACTGCTCGTATCCCGAGGCTTGATTTATGCGTCACCGATGTTTCATTCTATCGGAGCAACATTCCAATATGATTGCCTTTAATTACTGAAACGATTTGTTACCGGTCGCGTAGCTGGCAGCAGTCAACCGGGGTTGGTCAGCCTGACGCCGCGTGTAATACGCTTCATGTTTCTCCGCAGTCGCCATCGTTATACCACCAGCTACGCTAGGAATGAATGGTCGATGCAATATTATCACCTTCGTACCGAATTCACTGTATGATCTATCACCGCAATTCTCGCGCCGCATGTATATCGTCCCCATGACAGTTGAATCTATCGCTGCAGCCTTCGTGCAAACGTCCCGACGTTTATCCCCAAGCAAACTCGAAATATTGTGACGTCCGTTTTTGTACTTCCAAATGTTAATCTCGTCTGGCCATCTTTGATAATGCTCGTCGGTCCGTTTGTACGAAGAATCGTTCGAACGATTTGCGGGATTATTCAAGTCAAGATCACAGATTTCTCTCGATTTTCACAATCAGACTCATTTTTCGTCTAACCTGTGAAATCGGGAAATTCCTCGAGCAACGTCTCCGAGCCGGCGTGGCTGCGTTTCGCTAACCGAGCGAGGTAATAATCAGCTGCAATTACGAAGTTTCGTCCAAGTCATTTATATACGAGATGATTATAGACGGTATATAGCCGATTGTGAGCGCACACTGCACGATCAATCGGGAACGAAGCACGAAGTCCTGTTCGATTCAGTTCAGGGTATCGAGCCCGATGCGCAACATTCCTGGGCCTATTACCATTACCAAATAATTTCAATGGTGGCCAACATTGAAGCAAAGGAACCTGAAATTAAGTTGATTAGAGGCTACCGTTCGTAAGGATGGCTACTACCGGAATTTGACCAGTTATTATACAGGTAGTTTCTGGTAGCCCTCCGTACGTGTTGGGGCTGTACGTGCGTCCCGGAACCGGGTTCTCAACTTTCGGCCACCTCGAGTCAAGTCAAGTCCGCGTAAGTCCGCGTGCGAGACACGTCGCCGATAGTTTTCACCGACAGACGAATCATCGGGAGCGATTGGACGTCGACGAGAAATGAAAAATAATCGCTACGAAACACCGTCCAGCGATGTTGATATTGAGGAAAAATACCGTATGATGTACGATTGAGACCGCGGTCTGTATGGACCGGTACATGGTTATTTATGTATAGAGGAAACTTCCACATATCCACGTCAGAGGTCTAAAACTCCGTTTGGATTACTACACACGAATCAAGATGGGTGTATAATTGCTCATTTCAAGGCTTTTAAATCACTTGCGAGGTGACTCAATCACTCGAGCGGAGCTTTCGCCGCTGCGGCAAGCCGACGCAAAGCGTATGCCTGGACATCAACGCCGTTTCACGACTGTTGGCAACACGTTAGGAAATATTAACAGGCGGCAACACGGCTGCTTTGATGGCATGTGCAGTGTTCCAGGGAAATGACTTGCCGTCACATACTTGTTTACATATAAACTGCAGTGTTTATTATCATCTTATCCACGATACAATGCGTTCCATGTCTACGGAGTTACCGCTGGCTCTTGTCCTCTTGGACTTACAATTAGACTGGTTCTTCCATTCTTTCATGGGCTCTATTCTTACACTCGGGTGATCATACACCACAGTATGATCAATCTTTGACATATCTTTGATTAATTTAGAATTCTAGATCCACACATACTATACTTTTAACCACCGAAATTGATGGGCGGATGCCGCTGTGGCGCAAACTTAAAGCCAGTGTAGAAAGCACTTCGAACCCAACGGTCGAAGACAGAAAATTCACGGTGTGCAAACCGGAAATTGACTCGTCAGACCACGGACATGATTCATGTGAAGTGAGGCCTACTGCGAGTATTAAGTGGAATATTGTGAAGATTTTTTTACCAGGAGTATAATACAGAAACACCGAGAAAACGAATTATGGACAAGTCTTTCAACTTGATTATAGATAAATTGACTGCTTAACGACTCTGTTATCTCCCTGCAATCAGGAAATCAAGCAACGATAACCAAAATAAGTGCAGAATTCATGAAATCTCTGAAACGAAATTTTTCAAAAAAGTCCAGCACAACATCTACAACACAACAAAATTGCAAGGAGAAAGGATGCTAAAAGAAACCTTTACGGCCATGATTTTGTGGATCCCAAATGAGTTGTTACCGAATGTTTTGGAGTCAAGAAGAAACTGACGGAGATCGAAAAGCTACATATTTCGTTTTAACGTCATTCAACAAACGTGCACCGTCTGAAGATACGAGGAAAGTCGTCGATGTCAGATATTCGCGGTGTATGCAATATTCGCCACTCTGCAAATGTGGTTTTTACGCGCTATTCACGGATAAAATACACGTGCAACGAATGGTTGTACACAGGTAAAAATAACAAACGCGGTTATAAACGAGGGGCGATAGCCGCGCGGCGTTGCATACGGACACATTACGTAGGTATTCGTGTCTGCACGATATGGTTGCGTACATACAAAATGTGAAAGAACGATTGGCCGAGCGCGCGTTTGTGGCCGAGGTATATTAGCTATTAAAGAGTTAAACGATTTATCACCGCCGTAGTCTGCAGCAGCTCCTCTAGGATAAGAGAGAGAGAGAGAGAGAGGGGGGGGGAGAGAAAGAAGAGGAGCAAAAACCGTAGAATTTCTCGCGGTCAAACAATTCAGCCGGATAAATTAATCAAAGTTGGGATTTTAATGAAGGGGCTATCGAGATAATTGACACGATTCCGGGGTAGTGAGGGTGGGGGAGGGGCAAATTTTCATTTAATCGCCCGGACGACTCGTAATATAAAATCACTTTTATTTTTGCTACATTTTATTTATCTTTTTCTCTTTCCGCCCCCCTATTTCATTCGATCTTACGGCTCACGGCTCGTCGTCCTTTATCCTTGTCACGAGATGGATATTCGCATGCGAGAAACCGCGTGGAACAAGCGAGGCTGCCCGTGTACGAATACCTCCGACAGTTTATAATTCCCCTCGTTTCGTTCGCGGCCTGCAGGAGCAAATTAAAATTCCAAAAAATAGGCACACCAAGTCGCAGCGATCTTCGACGTCAGGATAGATCGAGATTGGTCATCGATGCTTCGCCCGCCGAAATTTCCCGGCAAACACGCTACTATAAGGCATTCGATCCGAAATCTATTCTCCATTGAACGGCCCCGCGACAAACGATCAAGAGCGAGTTTTCCCGAGGTGGTTGAAATGTTTAACGCTGTTTCAAAGGGCTCGACTGTTTCGCTGAAAGGTTAACCAGGGTCTTTCAGGGTTGTCTGGCGGGCCGGTTGGACTGAACGGCTAGTTAGCGCGAAGATTGGCTCCTCTCGGCCTCACCTCGGCTGCGCGGGTTGCTCGACGTAAAAGGGTGGAGGTAAAGTCCTCTCTTCGCTATTGCTATGCCTCGGATTGGCACTCCGCGGAACCAGCAACCGACGATATTGGGACGACGACCGAAACGTTCAGGCAGTAAAATCGACTAAGCTGGCGGTTATTTATTGCTAGTTGTGCTGAACGCAGGTGAGAAAATAAGGCAAGCCTCCGTAGGCTCGTCTCTCGACTCGGAGCGTAGCTCGAACCGCGCCAACGCGTAAGGGGGATAATTTTAGAGGCCAATTCTCGATATTACTTTCCTTCGCTCCTTTTGTTCCTGCGTTACAATCATTTGTCAACTATTAAAACTTTCGTGAAATGAATTTTCAGACGCGATTAGGGAGAAACTTGAAACTTTTTGCTCGTACACATGTTTATACATTCTTAGTTTTGGCCTGCACGGTAAACGCTTCGGATAAAATTTGCAAAATGTATTCAACGAATACGCACACACACGCACACACACACCTACGCATGCTTAGAAAGCGATAGAAATTTCAATTCCAATTTGACGCTCCGTAAACTAATTTATTTACGCACACATTATACGTATATTATATGCGTGTATATTTAGTTAACTTAATAAGACGAAAGTTACATATTTGTCGTAATAGATGCCGAGTAAGCGGGGCCCCGGAAAGTTCTAAGTCAAGCAACAAGTTGCAAAGTTCAAGAGATCCGTTCCGGTGTAAACATGCAACGCCCAACAATCGTTAATCATAGGAAAGCAGCCCGGGCGTTTCTAACGAGGTTTGTAACCCCTTTGACGTGTACAATGGTGACAAAATGAAAATAAAACATTCCCTCAACAAATTCTAGTCGCATGAAGAGTTCGCTCTTCAAATGTTACTAAATTTATCGGCATCAAACTATCTTTCAAGATAGTTCTTGAAAAAAAAAAAAACACTAAACGCTCGTTGTTGTTTCTCATTTCCTCATCAGCCGGAGTACGTTCGGATTGTTTTACGATGGTTAATAACTTCAAAAGTTTCCACGGCAAAAGCACAGAGGGGTTAAAGAGAGCACCTGATCGAAATTTCATTAGGGTGATATGTCTTCGGTGGATTACCGGGGTCACAAGCGCTCTAGTCGTTATCTGTTACATCAACGTGACGTACATATAATTCCCCAACAAAAGGGGAAACGGTATTACATCCGACCGGAGTGGGCGTAAGCTGCAGCGTCCATAGGCGGCGAGATATCTTCCCGTTGATTGAAACGTCAGCCCGGAGGAGTTATGTGTCGGTGTGGGTCAGCAAAGCGGAGTTTATGCACCTACCGACGCGTATCCCATCCCCGATATACCCAAAGGCTCTCTCCGTATCTACGTACCCAGGTAGGTCCGGTGGATCCACGAGGTGTATCGGTAACAAGGCGCATCCCGATACTCGGCTGTTGAACTATCACAATATCCGCACAATATCTCGACGAAAGCTGGCACTACCACCGCCCTTTACTCTGTGCAGCGTAGGATGCCGTGGGTTATGGTCATGCGGAGGTGCAAGAATGGTGTAATTGGTGATCGTAAAGTTCGGAGAGGTGCCAGTACTAACAACGGAATTGTTGCGTCTCTCTGTCAGCCGGATGGTACGTAATATGGAGCTCGACTATCAACGAGGAAGAACGATGTGCCGGATTGGTTTGCCTCACAGCGATGAAGTTGGAAGGGGTGAAGAACGAAGACGTCTCTCTTCCGTGCGACGGTGCGTCGAACGATCGTGTAAAAAGAAACCCCTGGGCACGGGGTCCGAGTGACGATGAATTGAAAGATTAAGCTTACGGACGAGACGCAAGTGCACGTAAGCTAAAGACGCGCTACGTGCGGCAGTTTTTTTTTTTTAAGCCCGAAGGAGCGCGGAACGCGAGCAACTGAGAATGAATATGATTTCATTGTGTCAGGATTTTACGAGTCGTACCCTTAAAGTCTATCATTAAGGCGTCTGCGGTTGCCGGGCTCGCGTTCTCCGGGGCACGTGAGCAGCACGGGCAATAACAAATCACCGCTGATTTATAACCTAATATTAACAATTTATATTCCATTCGTAACTCATAATTTACGCAGTTTCTACATTGCATTCCCCCCCAGGGCCCGCAAGCCCTTTCCACCTTCTCCTCTCCCTCCTCCCCCCATCCACGCTTTCTTCCTTGCCCTCCTTCCCCCCGACCGCATTGGGAAACAAACTTTACCCGGGCTGTTTGCAAACCCGTGCGAGTTTGTCTCGTGATGCTCGGAGTTTAATTACGGACCCCGTACAATTAACTCAACCGGTCTTCCACATTCTCATCGTACGAGTAGTCGGTACGCTCGCATACGAAAATTCGCCTATGAATTTTGAAAAGAGTTTACCATTTGGTGCATCCTGGCGGTGTTGTAGTAGTCTAGGTTCGGCATTCGGCTAAGTTGAATAACTACAGGTCGTTCACAAATTTTATTCAATCGACGCAGCTTGTCTCTTTACGAAGAACTGTTGATTCGCCAGTCGATACGAACCCGCATTCACTGTTCCATGACGAATGGTAGTAAACGTACTCATACGACCGTCGACACGTGGTTCGACCAGGACTTGTCACAGATTTTTTACTCTTGTTTTTCGTACGAACAGAAGGCTTTCGTTGCAGTCCTTCGTCCTTAACTCAAGCGTCCAAGAAGCAGGTTTTCTTCCTCTTCTATTTTAAGTTGAATTCGCGTTGCACTTTCGAAAATTTTTCATAATAGGTAGTACAGTACTAATTATCACAGTCTCGTTTTAATCACTCGAAGCACACACTGCGCGGTGCGGGGGGAGGAGGGTTGAAGGGGGAGGGGTGGGCGGGGGGTCCTCGAAGGAGGACGAAGAAAAAATACGCGTATAATATTCGAACCGTCGAAAAAGAAGCAAACGAAATAAACGGAGAACTGAAAAACCGGTCGAACTACGCGGCACTGATCGGGTGTTCAGTGGACGATCATTCGGTCCGCAAACATTATGCTAATTTCGAATGCTTGACAGATGACCGCGGGTTGGTTTGCATCCCTCGGGGATACGGCTCGCGATGTCAGCCCGAGATATATCGGGTTACCGGCGCTGGATATTGTTTCCGATATCTCGACCTTCGTGGGTATATAGGATCGCCCTAACCGTCGTACAAGAGGACTGGAGGGTTACTGCGCCCGCGGGGCCTTCTCTACCGGACAAACGGGGCCCCGGACCCAGAGTGGGAGGTCGGGCTGGACGTGGCCTATGGGCCCGACGATTCCCTCACCCCGTCATTGGGCGCCGTGGATCGGTCCGCGCCCAATGGGGCCTTGGGCCCGACGTTCCATCAGGCCCACGCCGCGCCCTCGGCTGCCGATTGGACCACCGAGCCCAACGATCAAGATCGCGAGTCACGATCCTCCGATAACGCCGCAGAGGGAAGATGCACGCCGGTTGAACTGACCAGATATCGAGAGCCGAACGTGGCCCAGGTCTTAGCCCGGCTTCTCGCCACCTGAAATTTACTTTTCGTTCGCTTCCAGAGTCGTCGGAAGAAACTGGGACTCGATCGTGTGCACAGGTGACAGTTGCGGGGCTCGGAAGGATTTCGACAAGCCTTGATCGCAACGCCAATCATCCGACGATCGATAGAATTAACGGCTGTTACATGGTCGTGAGGAAGAACGAGGCGACAGTTCCTTTAACGGGTAATTTGAGCCGTGCAACTTTACGCCACACGCGCCTGCGCGGTGACGAAACCGTGAAAAAACGCTGGCGTACCCCATTTCGCTTTATTATTCCGTATGCGGGTAATTACACCCTATGTCCTCCGGGAGCAATCTCGTATCTCGGCGAACTTCAATTTGCTCTTATTGCTCGTGAAACTGCTAAGTATCAACCAATGAAGCACGTGAACGATAATTACTCTGGCTACGCTGTTTTCCATTCGCCATTACTTGTCTGAGATTCCAGGCAGTTTCGAACGGATTCTTCAATTTCTGATCCGTTTCCAATTGGAAACTGCTTTTTCGGATGTAAATAAAATTGAACACCACTGTTGGCGAGGTCAAGGAACGTTTACGCTCGGGGTGTGTTTTGACGTTTGGAACGGCGTCTACCTGATTTTTGCCCAAAGCAAATCGGAGCCATTGCCCGGCAGTTTATCAATGGCGTCCTGAGTCCCCGCGTCCGGGTCGCCTTGAGGGACAACGAAAACCCGAAACCTTCCGGAACCCCCGTCCAGAGTCTCAGGACCCTTTGGAATTCACTCAAGGATTGCCCTCTGGTTGGTTAGCCGAGCCAATGGACGAGTGAATGAAATTCTTCTGACCGTTTGCCAGCAGCAAGCCACACCTTTCGAGACCATACAGCTCCGCTTTATAGCGCAATTCTGATATACCTTCACCGCTAAATTTAACCTCCAGTAGTCTTTCAACGTCGATAAATCGCGTTACGGTTAGTCGGAAGTGAGTGAGTGAGTATCGATCGGGTCTCCGTAACGTTGCACAAATGACGAACTAAATGAGCAACTGTCGTCATCGGATCAATTATAGCGACAATCACGTAGTGTCAGCTTCTCGAGCCTTGGAGAAAAGTGAGTTAAAAAAATCCGAGATACATTGTAAGCCATGCGTTCCGAAACCGGCCATACTTTTAATGTCAAGTAATTATGCTTTAATAATAATATGTGGTGAAAAATTTCACGCGCGTCGCGTATAAGGACGGGTTCTTTCGGGTAGGAGGACAACCGGCAGCTGAAGCAGTTCCATCGGTCGGTAATCGATCTTTATGCACTGGTGAATTCAGAGAAACTGTTCATTATCCCAACGGAATGCTCCGAGCAATATTCGTCACAGCTAATCGGAACAGCACGAGTCTCGACTGCGTGATCGTGAAGTCTCAGGGCAATCATCTCGTGCACATGGCTCACGCAACCATCGGGGTGTTTTGAAAGTAACCCTCACACTCCGCGGAAAGGCACCGCGATACCTTAAATTCGACTTGGAGGTGGCGTTGAATGCATATCGTGAGGAACTCTTTTTTTTTTACTTTGCAGGACACCTGAATTGAACAAAGTCTTTTCGTGCCAGAGTTTCAAGATTTTACAATTCACCGTGGAATATGATTATTATGTACGACGAAAAAGCTCAACGTTACCGTGACTTGAATCATACGATCCATCATACGACGCTGTATAGGAAACTATTCTTCGTCGCACTGATTTAATTAACATAACAATGGCTTAAACAACTCGTGAATAAGTGTCGTAACTGGTATAATATTCTCATGCTCGTGAACAGAAAGACTCTCTCATAGTTTCCTCTTTGCGATTGACTTCAAGTCAACGTTTAGCTGGTATCAGATTCACGTGGTATAACATTGCTGGTTATACCTCGGGGTCGTGCACCGAAGCATGTTGATATTGTCACTTGAATTTTTTTTTTTTTTTTGACATTCATTTAAGTACCTTTTACAAGATAAGGTCGTAGGAATAATTTTTAATACAAAGGTAGTATGAAATTTTACAAAAAGGCAGAAACTTTCAAGTTACGATAATCTCGATTTAAAACCCCCAAGGTGCTAAAGGTTAACCACTTCCACACTAGGAACTTTAGTCGAGAATTTAGTCCGGTCGAAGAAGAACGTTAAGATCCTGACGAGGTATATAATTGCCATTAGAGGACTCTTGGACGATTTTCGTGAAATCAACAATCCAATACTGCTGATCAGTACGAGTGATTTTGCGATTTATGGGAAACCGAAAGATGCAGTAGCGGTCTGTCGTAATTCGTTTCCGTGAAATGGATAAAGTTCAAAAGGAAGTTTGCGCGGAGACTGTGGCGGGATTGGAAACAGTGTTAACGGTTCGTGACGCTCGGCATCGAATCCTGGCGAAAGCCGTGAAGCGTGTGCGTGCGGAATACCTCCCCTCACACCAGCGCCAACACGGACACGAGAGAGTGGAAGTAGGTACGGAGCCAGAGATGGACCGCAGACGTCTTGCTCCCGTGACCTGGGGCGTAACCGAAGAGGTATCTTATTGATCTGGTTGCCTGGGGCGTGTCGTCCTGGAAATCTCGCCGCAGGGAGGACCGCGTCGAGTCGGGAACCCTTAAAGCGACGTGGTAGCGAGGGGAGTGCGCCTGCGCGCGTGTCTCTCGCCCGGAGGGTAAGCTTCCAATCACCGGGAGCTAGCGGAGCCCGGTGGTGCCAGAGGGGTTGTCAAATCTTGGGAGGAAAAAAATATTTTCGCGCTTGCGCCCGGGTGCATCCTCGATCTTGGGCCACTTCGGAGCGCCTCCTTCTTGCGATAACAAACCCCCGGCGAAGAGGGAGGTCAGGGCCAGATGCGAGCGGGACGTGGAAGAATTGAATCGAATTAACGGAGAATGGAGAATCACTTGGAACAAAGGGAGACGAGATTTGTTCTCTGCGTCCAGAGTGCAGCCGCGTGGATGTTGTACGTACGACGTGTAACCGACCGGTTAAAGAGCAAGTATCGCAAGACGGCGGGAAGCTCGTGAGGGGTTAACCGTTAAACAAAAAGACCCTTGGATTTATCGTTAATCTCGCGGCTTCACTGGGTACACAAACGACCCGTTTATGGGCCTTCGTGCAAGCCACGGTCTCTGCTGCCTTGCGTAGTAACGAGTGTACGTGTCGCACGTCTGAAAGAAATTCTGAAACGAAATTGGGAGAAAATGAAAATCATAGTTTTTCATCGCCGCGTTGAATATGAACCGGTCGTATCGATTTTGTTCAACGTTTGACTGCACCATAGATTTTCAAATACGTTGAAATCGACAGAGAAATAATTTTTACGATTTCGAAATTAATGACATTCAGAAGCGTTAAATGATAAGCCTTGCTAGTCAAGAAAACAAAGGAAGAGTATGCATAAACAACGCCATGGTGGCAGGGTGGGCTTTATAACATTTTGCCATTAGCATCTGTTTCTACAAACCTAGTTACAGATAAGCTTTTAACGGTTTCCAGGAATCGTTATGCCGGCTGTAGTTATACGTTCAATTTTGTAGGAACGTTGAGGAGGGAACAAGCAATTCCAAAACGTGATGTAAGTGTAAGAGATGGAAAGATATTTGCGAGCGTAGACACAAAACGCAATCTCCTCGAGGGGTTCTACAAAAATTATTTTCCAATACATTCCGACTCACTTTGTTACAGACGTGTAAAAATGAGTAAATGGATAAACGCGTACTGCCTGCAGGAGAATAAACCTGAATAGTTACTTGCACGTACTACGGCTTTATTATCACTGGATGCGAGTACAGATAACTGACCAAACAAGGGGATAAAACGGAGTATAACTGCTCACTGCAATAAAGTCGGTGAACATTTTAACAACGAATGTTTACTTTAAAATTTACCTATAATTGTAAGAGGTTGAGGTTTATCCTCTCTTGTTACAGGCGCTTACATTTCTCTCCTTGTTGCCATTGTCCGGCTGTTTAGAAACATGCGATACACTTCGCAGTCACATAATAGATAGGCGTGTAGAATATTTGTTCTGTTCTTTCATCCTTTTTGTTTCTTAGCGCTTATCTAATTAATCTATGGTATTTGCAACTGGCAGGTATGGTACATAATGTATAACAGTTAATACAAGGCCTGCGGTAAAAGCGGGGTCTGAAAAATATACAAAAGAAAAAAATATTATTCACGCGTTAGCGCAGAAATCAAGATTGTCCAAGGAGATATACGGCCAGCTCTGCGGCCAAGACACACCCCGCATGTAAAAAAACATCCGCGGTGTCCCAAAACGAACTAAAGGAAAAAAATGTTCCTCATAAAAATTTGCCACGGTTTATTTCAGACACCCTCATCAGGTCGCTGGGCAAAACTTTCGACGTTTCACCGTGAAACGGTTAAAAAGTTTAAATTCAAACTCGTATGTACGGAAGGGCGACTGATTTTCCCGTAAACGACTGTGTCAAGATCTAAAAAAAATAGGACTTTTCACCGCTATTTCGAGCTGTAAGAATTATCATCTTGGGAAATGAACGGGGAAAACTTTTATATATGCAAGAATATTCCCGATCGATACGACGCATTAAAGACGGCGATAATAATTCGTCCGGCCGCGATACCGAAGCGTAAATGAGTGGGTAATGATTTTGGCGTACATAGAATCAATGAGGGCTGTTACCATAAATCGAGTAGGTACGTACGCTGGTACCCAGAGTCAGGTACACGTCCCGAGACGAAGTCCCGACGTCGTTCGCCCCGAGGCCGAAGATTATCTCCTGTAATCCCGGCTGCTACCCTGCACATGTACCCTGCCTACCTATCCTGTGCCGCGTGTATCGCGCACGCACCTACCAACCAACACACGTCGGCGAGAATCCGCACTCAGCGAAAATAGCTAATTATAATAATGTGCCCAGATGCTCGTAGGTGTCTGTGACTACGGCGACACGCATACGGCTATCAAACGCGAATACAGAATGTGCGGTGCACGCATGATCCGCTGATCTCTCGCCGAGGCTGGGGAATGTACACCGTGCCTACCTACCTTCGGCGCTTCACCGACCGCGATCCAACGGGGATTGTAAGATTACGATTTATCACATGACGTGTCAAAGCGGATGCCACGGGATGTCGCTTAACTTTATTACTTCAACGAAAATAACCCTCATTCCTGTATAATCACGATGACACGCCAGGCGTCGCGAATCCCGAGATCAACGCGAGCGCGCGGTCTGCGGACTTTGTTTTTCTTTTCTTTTCTATTTTCTTTTATTACTACAATTATCGATGAGACGATCTCGCTAGGATCGATCGATCGTAATAAAATTTCTGGGTGGGATTCTGTGCAACATTGAAAAGTGACACCATCCACTAGTGTCTGAAAGCATGTTATCGCATCAAATTCCAAATTCATGTCCAAGATTGTATTTTACGAACTTTAGTACACAACTGCTGAAAACCACTGACGCTCATTTCTACCTCAAAGATGAAAATTCATGTACAGTGTACACGCATTGGATCGGAATGACTGTAATTTTTGAAGAATTCCTACACGTAGGGTGTCACCATTTTTCAAATCATCAGTGGTAAAACAATGCACGAACACTTTGCTTCAGCGAGTTTGGTACGGAACATTGTTCGCGACTGGTAAAAATAACGACTGTCGAATTGATTCGAGGTTGTCTCATCCCACCGAAAACGGCAGACTCGCAGTCTTCCGGGTGAAATAATAATTGGATCGGCGAAGTTCTTTTGAGCGGCTTGTCGCGCAGATTTAAAACATAACGACTTGGCATGCGGACTTCTTCAATTTGCGTCATCGGGAAATGAGGCGATAAGCCGAAGCATTCTTATTTCATGAAAACGAGGAGAAGGAAAGAAGGATGATAAAGGAACGTCCTAGAGCGAAAATACCGGCGAACCTTCCGATTTGTCGAGCCAATGGCTATTCGCCCGCCGTTTTGCGCCGGGGGCGTGAAACCGACTCACGCCGTATCACCTACAGCTACCCGTGTGCCGGAGCCGATATAGACGGTGCAGGAGACGCCGCGGGCGTCTCGGTGAAAGACGGATATAAGTCTAAAAGCGTATGTATTCGCACACACGGGCAGATTCTGCGGTATTATGTACTGGGCACATCGGCACGGCTGTGTGCTTTGGAAGAACGAGTATGGCACAACGTCGGCAGAATTTTTTATAACACCTTAACGTCAAGTCTCAACTCCACACGTATGCGTAATAATTTTCCATGAACTCCGGTCTCGCATGCAACTGACCAAAACTACAATGGGATAAATTATCGTCCAAATATATCGGATCGTCCCATGGCAGCGGACTATAACAAAAACCAGATGATTCCAACCGATATCGTATCTCCAGATACCTGCAAACCCCTGAAAAATAAAACTAGGAACTCTTGTTCTGAAACCAAGTGACGTTCGGTTTTCATAGAAATACGTACACGCTTGTTCGTTGGCGTAGAACGGGGTAGCACATCGAAGGTGCATTTACCGATATGAGGATAGAGGCGGAGGGGCGACGGAGAGGAGGAGGACACATTCAGCCCGACACCCTGCGTATAACCAAAGATGGAATTGATCGGAGAATCGGAGGGTTGAGTTCGTCGGAGGGCTGCTGCCGGTGGCGCTTGCGCCCCTGCGGCAACGTCACATCGATTCCTCGAGCAAGGGCCTACAAAATGGCCGCCGGCATTTCGAACCGTTCCTTCCCCGCTGTATCTCTACATAGGTGGTAGGTAGGTAGGTAGGTAGGTAGGTAGGTAGGTAGGTAGGTTTTCTCCTATGTGCGGAGCGAGCAGAGAGAGTCTATCTAGGTCTCTTTGTTTGAGATGTATGCGCGAGTAGGGTGGACCCAGAGAGAAGAAGGAGGATGGGATGGGGAGGGATGCTGGAGGACGAAGAAGCGAGACGGAGGTGGAGGTCTGGAAAGACGGGAGCTGAAGGGGTATGAGAAAATCGATTCACCTTAGGAAACCTCCGCGCGAACCTGCACCCGGCCTCCAAACGCGGAAGGAATTCAATTATTTACAGTGGCAGAAGCTCGAGACCCGCGCATAGCTTTACCTGCAACATCGGGCATCGAGCAACAGCCCCGGATATATTTCGCCGTTGCAGCGCCGGTACCCACACAATTCCCGCTATACCATTCGACGTGAGTCTTTGCCGAATTCGGAAGGTGAAGAGGAAATCTAGGGATGGCAATATCCTGCACACGTATCGCCGAATCTCGGAACAGATTTCACCCCACGTACCTCGGTAATTGCGGCTACCTGACCGTTTCGCCTATCGATGGATCCTCCCGGAGTGAAAACAACGACAAACGAACTTACGAATAAAGTCGGGAGACTCTTCAAATCAAAATGCGTAAAACCTTACTGTTTCGAGAGTCGATGAACCCTCAACTTCCGAGTGCCTTGCGCCATAGTCTCGGAGTTTCATCGTGTTGACGAGTGTCTGAACTTTGATTCGAACGATAGAGCGACGTACAGTTCAACGAGATTCAAGCTGACGCTACAAAGTTACCTGCAGTATAGTTTCGAAGCAGCTAAAAACTGATAAACAGTCCGATCGCCGCTGGGTAAAAACGGATGGCTCGATTACAATTGGCAGTGACGAGCATGAGTAATTTTCGTAAAATGAGAAAAGGAGGAAAAAGAAACGAGCACTGGTCGATATCTCACAGGTATCAAGAATTACGATTTCATATCACGATGCACTCCAAGCATCAAATAACACCGCGGTGTAATCGACGATAGAGAATGAACCCACCACCCCAACGGCCGCCCCGTTGCAGCGAGTAAAGGGTTACTTAAATTTGAACCAGCGTATAAATGCCCATTAGACATGCCCCCAGCCTGCGTTTAGCAGTGATCAACCCCACGCGTTCATTCCGCGTCTCTCTCTCTCGTTGCACCGCCGCAACAACGGGGCTCTTCGTATCAAATGCAGTACTTCGTTCTGCAGTGACCATGAAATGACGGTTCAATATGCACGCTGTCGCCTTCCTCCCTCGGGGGCAATACAGCCCCGTCTCTCTCGCCCTCCACGGATCCACCAATCTCCACCCCTTCGTTCTCTCTCTCCCTCTTCGTCACGTCTCTTCTATCCGCAAAACTGTACACGGGGAGGCCGCGCGTGAGAACAAGCAGATGTACCTACCGAGAAATGCGCACCGAAATACAGACATCTGCATACGTGGACTGGCGACGCCACCCCGAATACTCTCTTCGGTACCGGGAAACGGGGCCTGTTGGCCCCGCCGGCCTCAGCTGCGTCGACACCAGGGACGGGAATTGTTTGACCGAACATTTTCGCGAATTTTCAAAAAAATCGATGTTCAAATGATCATGAAATTGAATAGTCAATGAAGAGGCAAAGGGGAAGGAGTAACAGAAAAATTCTGAATTCGATGGGAAAAGTACAGTGTCGATCATTCAGAAATTTCGGGCCAGAGAAAAAAAAATATTACCACGTTTCTTTAAAGCACGAAAATTAATAATATCGATTCAATCAACCCCCGCCGATAGAAAAGAAGAATAAAATACGTTAGACACGATTATATATTTCATCAGCTGTTGAAAATCGAATAAACGTATCGGGAGTAACGAGTTTTACGCGGCAGTTTTCTAATAACAGAAATACCGCTCTATTTTTATAAGCATAACGTTATAATAACAGTTGGTACGAAAGTTTAATTCGCTATATCTCGTATGCCGGATATAGCAAATATTTCATGGCATCACTGTTCCTTTGATTTTCGTTTTGCATTAAATAATATCGTATTCGAACAGTACAGGTTGTATAAAAACAACTGAATCCAATCCAGCCCCACACTATTTAGAATTTGTTAACTCTCTTTTCTCGCTTTTTCACAGGATCATAATTACGCGTATTAATCGGTTCGAATGAAAAGAAACTTCTTCCCCAACTCGAGTCCGTTAAGTTTCCTTCTACGAAATAAAATGAAGAGTTTCTCTCTTTCTCGACACTCTAAAACGTGCCTCTTTCACCCGCCATCCTGAAAAGCTAACGACGCCTTAGCGTCGATCTTCCGTCGAGAGAAGGGGGGCAGGTGGTGAACGATGTGATCTATAAGCGGCCGCCTTTCGATCTCTCGATCGCGGTGTAAAAGTACTGTAGCTATCCATACTCAAAAGGGCCCGCGAGTCGAAAGGATTAGAATCGCTCCGGGTTCTCTTCGGGACGAGGCAGCGGGGCGTAAAAAGCGTGGGCAGGGGTGCTGGGGGAGGAGAGAGGGGGGGGGGGGGGGGGGGGGGGAGACGGAAGAGGGGAGGGTGTCCCCGGGCGATATTCGCGGCAGCACCATCTGTTTTCGGGTAAACAGACGCGATCCAGGTTCCATCCCGGTTCCATTCCCGTTCTCGCCTCGGGACAAAATTTCATTTAGCGGAATAGAGCGTAAACACTTCTCTCGACGAAAAGTGCAGCGCTCGACTTACAAGCGGTATAAAATTTACCTCTAATTTTTCCCACACGTGTACGTCAGGATATTCCTGAAAAATATGCGAACGCTTTCAAGATTTCTCACTGTTTCTCACTCTGAGCAATTTAGTCCTGGCTATCGTATGTGCCTGAAAGAAGAAAGAGCTGTAAAACATGAATTTCAAAATTTGATCTTCTATTAGTTGAGGACAAAAATTTTCTAATAAACTCGTAACGCGAGTTCCGTCGTGATTTAATAGAACATATTTAAATCAACAATACTCTGAGCCAACCGAATAATGCATAATTTCACCAATAATTTTAACATCAATATTTTCATTGTTCCGGACTCTGTATTGTACTCCAGCAGGGAAAATGTTTCAAAAATCCAAACGAAAACTCATGGCTACTTTGCATATTTCATCTAATAAAAATCACGTTCCCGAACGAATGTGAATGCGAATTGTACGTACTGCACCAGCATATGTATATTGATTCATAGCGGACGGGGGGCGAGGCTGTCGATATCTGATTTCACGGAACCAGTGGGATGCTCACCGTAAATCGTATGCCGAGATTCTCGAGAGATTCGCTTTGCGAGTGAAGTGAAAAACGTTGAGCAATGCGAATGAAACAAGCTGAAAACAAGTAATATTTAACGGAAACGCAACCGAAAAAAACTCATCTAATCCAATCCTATTAAAACAAATAAAGCAACACCTGCACATGTAAGTTGGAATTTCATACAAAATGCTAGAGGTTGAAATTTTTCAAAAAAGCGTCGTGAGAAATGGAACCTGCTAGCTGTCCATACGCTGTGATAATGTGTTTTCTTTTCCCAATTTTAATCACCTATCGTTGCGGCATCGATCGAGCGTATAATGCAGGACATCGTGTCCGATAATTGCGTCCCGCACCACGGATAACGATGGAAAACAAGCGATGAATACGAAGCAAATTGGAAGAGGTAAAAAAGTAGGATAAAAAAAAAAATTTACGTAAAATCAAAATCGACGGTTATAATCACAGCGAAAGGTAAAATTACAACGGCGTGAAAACAATTTGGGAACGTCGAGCTGCGTACGAATTTCGTGCAACAAAAAAAAAAAAAAAAAAAATGAATCGAATCCAAGAACCGTTGAAATTCCAACGATTGTATATTTCGGTTTTCTACACATTCAACCGTTCCGCATACTTTCCGATCTTTGCGCACCTTTACACCCGCCGATCTCTCCGCCTCCTCGTCAGTTTCCCGCCTTCTCTTTCTATCCGTGATCGAGCTTCTCTCTCGCCGGCAAAGTTCGCGCCAAGATTGATGCGCCCGATGTCAGCGTGATAATTGAATGAGTGCCGTTCGTGTGTCGGCAAGAAGCCGCCCCTGTCCTCGCGAAGACACTCTCCAGGGCCTTTGCGCTTGCCGACGCCGGGACGAGGGGGGCATAGGCTTTCGATTAATTATCGCCCGCATCTCCGCGCACCTGGAACGGAAGAAATCTGCGGTAGACGAACAGGAACCGTCCCGAAGCCCGGCCGGGCATTGTTTCACCTTCATTAGCGCGGTCGCGGGAATCATCGTTGGAATCATTACCGGGAAAACGGATTGCAAGCCCTCCCGTAATTATCGATAATTGGACGCCCCTCGTTCGCCACTCGCCGTTTCGACACATCGCCTCTTAATCCTCCCTTCTTCCGTCGGCAAATTTAGCGCAACAATACACCGCCAAGCACGTCGGATCCTTAATACTTCTCGGCCGTCTCAAAGCTCTTGATTAAACGAGCTTTCAGTATCCCGCTGATGAAAGGCCTCCGCGCCTTCTCTTTCAGGTGTCCACCCAGTGACCCAGAATCTTACGCCCGTACACATCTCGCAAAGCTATCTCCGGAAGAGCTTTTTTTTTTTTTGCTCGACGAATGAAGAGACGCGACGCGCTGCGGACGTTTCTCCCATTATTTCGATAGAGACGAATAGATCGACCGCTGTCCGGGTGGCAGGCGGACGGAGAAGAAGATCGATGGGCGATCCTCGATCGGTAAATAATCAATTGATAATCAATCGGCGAGAGAAGCGAGAGGCGGGGGTAAGTCCCCGTTAAAGAGACAAGAGCCGAGAGTGTGGGAATATCACGTGCGCGATGTTGTAGCCGGAGGAATGCTTGGAATGAAACCGCGGCTGGCCGGCCGGGGTGGTGGGGCACGCGAGGGCTAACCACCCATTAAGGAGAACCCTAATCTCTAATTATTTAATAAAAATATGTTTACGACGTGGCGCTCCGTACGCCCTCGACGCACCACTTTTATATCCTTTTTCTTTCGCTCGATCTTTTTCTTGCTTTCCAAGAGCCCGGGCCCCGGCCCTCCGCGTGCGGCGAGTGAGTTTAGCGGGTCAAAGGTTGGCAGTACGGGTTAGTCTGACCGTCGGCCTGCATGGACCTACTAATATAGTCGTGCGCCCGGCGCATTCCTCTCGAAATCCTCGACTCCGACTTCCACAACCTCACCGACTAGACAACGGATCCTATTTCAAGTCCGGCTTTCCCTTATTCCAAGTATCGGAAGCTCGCGTTAGATAAACTAGAGCAAAACCTTTTTTCGCTTTTTCGTCCACTTCTCGCCAATGTCTTTATTGCTACCTGGAAGAACCGTTTTTCGGTTTTGTTTTTTTTTCTTTTCAAGAAATCCACCCTTCTTCGAGCTAATTGTAAGTCATTAAATATCCTCTTTAGGAATGACATGGGTTTAGATTTATCGGTGATAGTGCCAAACGTGTGAAACTTGCCCAAGCTTCAAATTTTCAATCAGAATTTTCGTTTGATCAAAATCTTGGATATCGACTCGTGTGAAAAGTTAACAACTCGTAAAAAGTGAACGTTTTTGAAGATTTCGACTTTCACCGCAATCCGGTAAAAGAAACACTTGCATCGAAATTAAGACTTTTACCTAGGTACAAAGTGCAGGATTGGTGTGACGATCCGAAGCGCATATCATTTATTGTCAACACGAATCCCAATACCGTGAAAAACGGGAATCGATCGTTTTCAGAGGCGGGTTTCGTAAGACGAACCCTACTAAGGAACTCCCTGCTGTCCAAACACGACGAAGTGAAGAAGGTCCACGTACCTCGGGTGTTGACCGGATTGACCAGCGGCGGTCGGCAATATCCACGGCGCAACCTTTGTCCGAATCTGTTTGCATTCGGGGATTCCCGCGCGAGAATTCACCCTATTCAATTTGCGAAGCATAAGGTAGGTATGTACACGGTGTTTCATCAGAATCAGACTGCCCGTATGAATTTGCAGAGTTTCGCAATTTTGTCAAATTGTGACGGTATGATTTTCACCGGGGGAAAGAAATCGCACCACGAGCCAAAAATGCCTTTGGATTCGTTATAAGTATAATGGACGGATAACACAAGGATTAAACACGGCTGTAAAGTTTTTTGACGCGACATGAAAAGTGACGCGTGTTCGGGATCCTAAAGCAACAATCCGGGGGATTTCAAGTGACCCGGTGAAACGTTCGGAATAGTATTTTACCGAAGGTTGAAAAAAACCTGGACCGCCAAAAGAGCGAAGGTATACAAGCAGCGCAGACACAACGGTCGAGTCTACCTGGCAAAACCATTGATTACCCAAACGCTTCCCACACTATCTGCGGGCCCCGAATAGTTCCGAGTCGAAAACGCAAGAGCGCAACCGAACCACCGAAAAGGTAGTATATAAGTATAAAAGTATAACCTCCCAGCCCGCAGGATCGAAGACCCAAAAGACCTCGCGAGAAACCCCGGAGAAGACTTCGCTGGAAAGAAGACCACTGTAATTTCCATTAGCGAGTTGGTAATTGCTCCGAGAAAACCTAATACCGATATTAAAAAAATTTCAGACACGCACACGACATGAGAAAGTCTTCTCGGTACCCTCGACGGGACACTTCCAACGCTTTCGATCCTCCTTCGGGCTGAGCTGCCTCACTTTTCTCACACGCTTGCATGCCTCCTTTTTTACCCACGAACCCCAAAACTAACAAGACAAATTGATGAACTTGGTGAAAGTGTTGAAACGGATACAACCGAACAAATACCGAGCACCAATTACGAAAAGTTTCGTATCTCGACGTGAACGAGAACAAAAAAACCGAAAAAAAAATGGATTGATAATTGAATGCAAATGGTCGCTTATAATTCGAATGGGAGGAGAACGAAACGAAGAGCAGCGGGTGAAGGGGTCTGTAATGAAAAGGCCTTATTGCATATGATTATTGAATATCAAAAGAGAAGACATTAGGGACGGTTGAAATAGTTGGCCTTGATTCACCTCTGCCAGGTCCGAACGAATCTCTGTCAGAAGAGGCGCCAGGGCGTTCTGTCGGGGTCAACTAACCTTTTCATTAGCTAACCCCGGCCCTATAAAACCCTAAACATTGACGCAAGGAACAGTAAGGATCCCTTACAAGACCGAACCTACAAAGTATATAATTATTGGTGTTCCGAGCAGGGGACGCGGGTAGGCTTGTAATTTTGAGTGGCGCCATGGAACAGTTACAAAACCAGACTACGAAGAGACACGCGAATGGGAATTTTCACCCTCGCTTACGTGTCATCCCGTCCAATTTACTCAATTTTCTCATATCTCGATTTTAACCTCGGCTCGAAATTCTCGCGACGATTACACCGATAGAGGGACGTTGGTAGTGTGCATAAAACGGAAGAAGCTCGACGTCGATTTCACTCCGCAGAATTTACCGACTCCTCTTCTATCTCTTCGAAGTGAGTGGCGAGTGGCGTCCGAAGCACGGCTGAATAACGAACGCATGACAAAACGGTTACATGTTATGGCTACGATCCGCGAAGCGAGGGAGAAGACCTGGCGGCGATACGAGGCGAAGTGGATTATCCACTAGATCCACGCCACGCGGTCTGTCCGCGACGTTGGTAGGTATTCGAATTGAAATCAGATTTGAATTTCAAATCAGAATTACTCTTCAGCACGGATGTATATATGTATCTCGGTGAGCTTCTTCTGCTCCTGCTTTTCGACGCTATACGCGACAAGACGCACGGTACGGTTGACGCTCGGTTAATTTCTACGTTTCGATTCAGTCCCACGTCGAAGATCGACGGTGAAGCTGAACTGCCCCCTCCGATTAGAGCGAGCGCGAGCTTATAAACCCTTTCGGTTCCTTTTTGCCCGAATTCTTCGTATAAGAGCACACCGTTCTTCTTGGCACAGAAATTGAAGGGGTTTTTTGTAAAAAGTTTAAGCAACTTGCGAAAGTATGGGGGAGGCGGAGGACTCTCATTTACTCGAGATGAGGATCGGCCCCCAACTTTGGCGAAATGGTCGAAAACACCGGGCCTTTTGCGCACTCGAGCCCTAAGGACATGCAACCTGCGTCGTGGCTCTCGCGGCTCTTGCACTCAAGTTGCGCCTCGGACCGACGGACCGACGGACTGACGGACGGACGGACGGACGGACGGACGGACGGGGAATGTCTGCGTGGGCAGGACCTCGGCTCACCATGCTGCACCGGACCCTCGGGTCCTTATGCAAGAAGGCTTGAAGTGGCTTCGCAGCTTACTGGCTCTGTAGGAGCCATATCGCTCAAGGCTTACAAAACGTCTCTCGATCATACGCACTACTAATTTCCTCGTTCCTCCTTCGGCGTTTCGTGTTTACCAACCACCCGGTACATTTATTCCTCCACATAGCGACTCTCGCACAAGTTGATTGATCTAAGCTCTCCTTCTACTCCGCCAACTTATACTGCCGGAACGTCCCAGCTGCCTTCATCTCTTTGCATCTAAATGATGATGATGACGATGACGACAATGATGATCGCATCTATTCTCATACCGAGGTGCTTCGAATCCAGCGAATAGTGTGTTCTAGAGATTCGAATAGTAAGTCCAACAGTACAAACGATAATACAGATACCGGCAACTGTCTTGACCTTACGACGTTCAACCAATCATGCAAGAATCTACATTCACTCCAGACAAAGGTTGATCCAGGATCATGGAAAGACTGAACCAGCAAAACACTGGAGTAAACAAAAATCAACGTCAAGTTTTATAAATCTGGGGAGCATCCAGAGTTAGAAATGCCGGGAAGTTTCAGGGTGTCATAATTTACGCGGAGTGTTGTTTTTTCATTTCTTACACCACTTTTCCTTCTCTATTGTTCTTTTCCTTTTTATCTAAACTTTCTACGCTGTACCAAGGTTGATTTATGATCGCTAAGAGATTTATACGGCATTCGGCAAGGGAGGGAGGTAATGCCCAACGAAAGAGCAAAGTGGAAGATTAGAGGCGATTATCGTGGATCAGGTGCGCATCGAACGTCCCGTCACGGCCGTAACTCACGAGAGCCGACGCGTGGGTGGTTCCAGACCGAAAAATTGCAACAGCCTGAAACTCGACGTATACATGTACGAGTATACACATAAGTTCGATACCTTTGTCTCCGAGTCATCTTCGTCGCCTAGCAAACGTGGCCAAGACCAACCGATCGACACGCAGTGAAACGGACGCGATAACGAAAGTTTGAAAATTCTCTTTACTCCAAGCTGTTCATGATCATTTTTACGCGAGCAGTTTGTATTCCTCCGCGGTTTACGGAGGCGAAGGCTAATCGATGATACTTCCGAACTAACTACATCGGCTCCGATATACGAATGCCTCCGAAATGCTGATCCACCTCCTCAGAGAAGGCACAGAGCTACACGGCATTCCGCGAGTTTCGGTGGACTATCATTTCGAGGATTAGCATAATGACGGGGATTCATATTATACTTTATGCTTTTGTATTCGTTTGATGGGGTGGGGCGAGGGGGAGGGAGGGAAGGGAGGAGCAGCCTCGGCGATTCGACGGTTGGTAGCAAACGCACTGATCGAAATAATGAATAGGATAGTTTCTGGTATTCAAAGATTATTATACGCATCCCGGCGGCAAATTATAGATTTGTGGTTTTGGTGCTTCGTTGTACCAAGAACTTGTGGGCGGGTGCAGGATTGCCGCATACCCGGCTATATACGACCGCCGGTAAATGCGTGTCTCTCTTCTCTCTCGATCCTTCGCTCCTCCAGCTCTCATCCAGCGTAATCAAACACACCGGACCTACGATTTTTGAATCATTAGACATCGTGACGAAATCCGACAACGAGGCGCGAACGTCGGGTCACCCAAATTTCGCTAATGGAGATGTGAAATTACGCCGAGTTTTCGTTCTAATTGCGATTCTTTGATTTTAACTGTGATTAGGGTTCGCGAGAAAGTAGCCATTCCGAGACGCGACGACTCGCCGGCAATTTGGACGGCGATTTTTTGCCGATTAATTGGATGTAACGCAAAAAGCTAAAGGTTTGGCTAACGACAGTTGAGTATGTACCTGAGATTGCCTCAGCATTACGCCCGGTTGTTACAACGAGCGAATCATGCCAATCTTACTCGTAGGATGCGGCGTACGAACCGCGAACCGCAGGAGGGATGAAGGAGGGAAAAAGGAAGAGGTTTGAGGTATAAACGTGCTGGTATATCACGCATGCATACGTAAAAGTAGAGGTAGAAATGACAAAATGAGGCTGCCAAGATCCGAGAAAACGAGTGTTTATGGCGGTTCTGCATCAATTATTATCAAATAAAGAGTCGTTTATAAAGCTTGCTGGTAAATGACACACATTTTTACAACCTCTAATTCCACAGCCGCTGATTCTCATCCCCGAATCAAGGGTATACACGTATAATGATCGGCTAGTTTTTACTTCGTCTTCGCTTACAATAAACACTGGACACCGTCAAAGCGAATCTCTCGTGTCTTTTTTGCGCGCGTGTATGCTTTGACCGCACTGTACGGCAGACACCCCCCAGGATAATGGCAAGCTTGCGTTGTTATACAAGTAGGTATACGTGTTAATACGCAACGTACACGCAGACGATCTCTTTCCGAGGTAAAGTAAAAATCATTTCAAGCCCCTCGTCAAGGTCCTCGGCAAACGGTCTCCGGTCCTTTTCGTGCACACAGGCGCGGGTACAACGTGTACGTGGAAACACACAGGCTGGTCTAATTTGACCTTTAATTCCTGGCGAAGGATCCGGCGTCGAAGAGAGCGCATCACCTCTGTCTCTCCTCTCCTCTCCGTCGGATCTCGGCTCACCTGACAGCCAAAGACGAGGGTGGAACTATTAGGAAATTATCGACGGAGGAATCGAATTGGGGAATTATCTGCACGAGATATGGGACATTATTTCCTTGAATGGCGTCTGGGATATATTTTATATAATAGTCCCGGGATGAGGAACGGGACTTTCTTTGAAATTGCACCGAAATCGGGCCGCGAGATTTCAATTCATGTAAGCCTTGCACCGGGTGCAGCTTTTATAATTTGAGCCCATCACGACAGATCCTCGGTTCACCTGCTGCTCCAGAGGCAAAGACGCGCGTCGATCTCTCCGCCTGAGTATAAAGACGACAATAACCACACCGTCCGTCTTGGCAAAACGAGCGAACGTCTCGCTCGTTACTCGGACTCGTGATTACGCCTCGAGAATTATGCGGATAAAATTCCGCAATTTCTGTCAGTCGTAACGACGCGCTATTCTCGAACAACGTCTGGACGGATCTTTATTCCTTACCGTTTTTCACTCTCCTGCTGCGGTTTGTGAGTCGACGCGTATCCGCCAAAGGATTGCAGTTCGAGCGTGAAATATATCGGTGCTCGTTGCGCAGGGGATGCCGCGGAGCTTGCAGGTAGATGCTCGCCTTCAAGACCGCTCGGTTTAATAACTCTATTACTACGACTTCCGTTCTTAAATTATCCGCTCAACGCACAAGTACGTAATGGGCTTATCTGCGGATGTCTGAGTCACGGTGTGCATTCGAGTAAATTCGCACGGCTATCGGACGCCCTGAGAGCCAAGACCGGCGACAAACTATCGCGCCGCGCTCTCCGCGTTTCATTGACTTCATTTTGCAAGGCACGTTTCGCGTACGCAAACTGTGAGCCATTTTCTCCGTAACCTCGGAAGAGCCGCGCCAGTTTTACTGCATTGCTTTTATTATACGGCGTGTAGACAGATGCGGATGGAAAAACCGACTCTACTTAACCCCTCAAGGGCTCGTGTTTCTCTAACACGACCTCTGTCTCTCTCTCTCTCTCTTTCTCGGTCTATAATCTATTTTGTTCTATGTTAACCTGATTTATTTTTCACTATTGTGTTAATTTTATTTGTACCTTTATACCGCTCGTTTTATTGATATTTTGTTTTAATCTTTCGATGTATGTCTCATCTATTTATTTCTCGTCTTTTATTTTGTTATTTCATTCAATTTTATTTTGCCACTTTTATGCCTTCATTTCTACTTATTTATATTTTTATTTTATGTTCTTTTTCTTTTTATTTATACATTTTATATGTGTTCCTATTCATTTTTACATTTCTGCATTCTATATCTGTTTATTTTCATCTATCTTCTCGTTTATCTATAGTTCTGTTCTCTTTCCTCCTACTTTCTTAGTTCAGTGCTAATTTTAACTTCGTGCTTCTTTACGATTCACAATCAGCTTATAAATTATTCATCTTTTTCTGTTTTGTCTATGTACCGTTCATATTTCCGGCGGAGGAGACTTGTCCTAGGGCAAATAAACGCTTCTCTATCTCTCTCTCTCTCTCTCAGTTGCGCGTAATGTTACTGTTACTATTCTGGTCAGTTTGCAAAAAGGTCGCGGAAAGGCAACGTAATTTATTACGGTACAGAGCTGGATTAGGTTCGTAGAACGATAGCCTAAGTGCAACGAATCTTAAGTCTGTTTTTTCTGTAGAATTCTCCGTTTGTTTTCCGATGTGCTTCAGTTTCTGTATCGAATTCCGTAATTACTCGAAAGAGAACACTAAATATCCTACTCTCTTTTCATCGGTATTTCATTACTTCTCAAACCTCGATACCGTAAAATAAGTACACTGTAGTACTTTTACACAAAATAACAGAAAAAAGAAATGGCAAATTCGATGAACCAAGTCATAAAATTTCTCAAGTTTAGTACATGTATTAGCGAAAAGAATAGCAATCGACTTGACCTTTCCAAATGATATCAAACACTATGTACATGTCAATGTTTCTTCTCGCACATGTATATAAACATTCCAACTTGACACTAAAGTGACTCTTATTGTAAAAAATGAGAAAAAAAAAAATGAATAAACCGACCAGGTAATTTCTTACTGCACCAATAAATTCGCAACAGAAATCTTATATCATAATCGACGATATCGGGCGTTTCAACATAGGCTAACGGCCATTTTCCGCGCAAACTCGTTCTCCTACAAGCTAGAACCTAAATGGTGCACTACTTGCAGTATACACAGATAACGATAAACAGTAGTAGTAGACGGCCGTCCGGCGCTCATACCTTGGTATCGTCGATGGAAGAAGAGGCCGGGAAACAAGAATCCGCCAAGGCGAAGATGATCCCGCGAAAGGGGGCGGTTATAGGTATATAACATCACACAGGCACGGTGAACTATCTGATAATCCAGCCGAGACAACCGCTCCTAGAGCACGGCATCCCGGGTGTAAGTACATCGAGTCGCACTTGCAACGTGTTACGTGGAACCCACATCGACGATACAACATCGGCACAAACACACGCGCGCATCGCTTTGCAGCGTAAGGGCTGGCCCGTAGTTACGTGTGCACACACCGGGATGTCGACGAGGTTAGGTGAGGCCCTTACTATCCGTACTCCGTGAGTACATATGTGGCATGTAACCACCCGCGGGTTGTGCGAGTACATGGGCAATGGGCATATACCGGCCGGTCGTAAGCCCCGAAGAGCGAGCCGGGGCCCGTGCAGCACAAGTCCCGGAGTGCCGCGGAGGGCGTAGAAGCGTAAGAGGGGCCTGACACGCGATGCCTCTGCCTCGGGGGTGTAATCTCCTCGGTCGGACGGCGGGGGCGGCGGGTTTGACGGGGTTAGCGGGGGCGGAGGCGGAGGTGGATGTGGGCTCGACCCCTCGCCCCTGCACCCCGGTTCCTCCCCCGCACCCCAGCGACTCCGGACCCCCGCCCTACCGTTCGAGAAGAATCGAGCCCCCCACAACGCCAGGGGGCACTGTGATTACGCGGTGAGTATAGAGCCGACAAAACGAGATGGTCGACCGCGTACCGGTCGATGTATTATCTATGTTCCTGCGAGTCCGTGCTTGCGTCAGAGTGTGCGTTGTACACTGTTCTGGGTTAGGTTACCTCCCCCGCGCTTCGACGGGTAGTCCTTACTTTGAAACATGCGCTCCTTCCATATTTTCTCCGAGAAGATCACGTCGGGGAAAATAAGAGGAGAGAGTGAAACCTGAGCCGACTACGTGCCCGTAATATACGTTTGACGTTTGGTCTCACTTTTTCAGGACGCGAGTAAAAATTTGACTCCGTAGAACGACCTAGGTCGCGGAATTTTTACCAATATATGCAGTTTACTGGTGTGCAGGCACGGGAGGATTGATTCGAATGAAAATCCGACTTCTTCCGGTACTTGCGCGTGCCGTGTGGAGTAAAAATTAGCCTGCCTTCCGGCAGCGAGAACCTACTCAAACCAACCTCGCATCACAAAATGAGAAAATAGATGTATCGTTGAAACTTTCAGTCACTCGGCGTATCAAGAATAACTAGGCATATTTTGAACGCTCATAACTCAGCCGTGGCTGTATATTCGAGAGGCTTCGGATCGATAATTGGTGCTCGGTTCAACTTGTTACAAAAGCGTTATTGTGAAACGCTGATGAAACTGCGGAACGTGAATAAGGGAAAAAATTGTTACCAATACGAACCGTCGATAACATTGTCAGTAATAAGCAAGAATCTCGCAAAATACACCTCTCGACTTTTTACGATCGGTATACACAATCGGCAACGTGGGATTCGAAAGTATGCGTAGTGCAAAAATAAAAACCGATTCTCAGATTTTCTTCTTCTTTCTCTGGGCTATTGAGACTGTTTTGTCCGTTACACCCATGCTGTAGTCCAAGCCAGTTCGAGTTTACACCTTTCCCACAAGCAGCTAGTGATTGAAAATACGACGATATTCGACGCACGAGCAAAAAATTTTTAACAAGTCTGCAAATATTCCGGTCAAATTATAAGTGAGAAAGAAACGGCGATGCGATGTCGCCTGAGTTCGGTTTGGGAAAAGGCCGGTCCGCGGCTTCTCGGTGCATGGCTGCGGCTCGAGAAATATGGAAATTAGCAGGTATATAGGAGAGATCGCCTCAGTTCAATAGACCTTCGACCTGAGGTCCGGATAATTTGTTTACAGGTAACACACGCGGCTCCTCGATCTCTGGGTCTCGAGATACGCCGGTCGGGGCAGACGGGGATGCCGCGGGGAAGACTAACCGTCCTCGTCTCGGTCTCCGCGGAGCTTAACACTCGCGCCGTTGGTACGACAGGATAAAAAAAATCCTGGACGCGATTTACATACGATTATCAGCCGAACCGGCGGCACGCACACCCACGCCGCTAGCCGAGGATGAGAGGACGAGAGGGCGAGAGGGCGAGAGGAGAGGCGGGGAGGGAGAGCGGCGACGGGGAGAAAGGGCCACGCGGCGATCCGGGTTCTGGGCCTCACGAGTCCCGCGGCTGTCGGGACGTCGATGAGCAGCAGCAGTCGGCGTGGGCCGCTCGGTAGGACGCCGGCACCCTGAAGAAGCCCGCACCCTTGAGGCGAACGGGAGAAAACAATGCCCACCACCTCGCGGTCCCCGAGATACCTCCGACTACACCCCGCTTCTTCGAATGTCTTTATATACCATACCGCACGCTATTTTATATCGTACGTACAGCTTAACACCCTCCCACGCGGATTTCGTGACCCGGGACGAATTGCAACCGTGTCTCGTCTTAGCCTTTTCGCGCCGTTGCGTCGAATCTGTCTCAGGAGCTTTCCTATCGGGTACCACGTTCACCTTGGTCAAGCAAAAACGCGTTTACGAACACTAAGTGTCGAAATAGTAACTACAACTGCAGTCTTGCAATCTTGATTCAAACTTAGCGAGAAAAAATATCCCTTGACGGAGGGATAGCTCACGGAAGAGTGAAAAATTATTCACAGTTCATACTCGAAGCTCGTTTTCAAACGTTTCTAAGATTCAACTCCACCACCAATCCAAGCTCGGGAATTTTATTTCCCATCGTGTAGCACCAAGTCCCATAATATGTGAAATCCTATCACGACCCCGCACTATATTTCTTCCGATGATACGACACGGGGCGGAGGCATGAGGGAGGAGATTTTTAGGTCGTGACAGTTTCGGGTGACAAAGTAGGTGATAAAATGAAAGAGTGCTGAGACAGGTCTCCCGAGATGTGCGGCTAACGCGGATAAAAAAACGTCCGATACCCCGCTTCGCTGAGTAGATTGGGAAAAGAGCTTTTTCTGCATTCTTCTCCCTCACCCTCGTATCGATCTACCCCTCAAGACGTCTCGCGTCGTTCGGTTTCTGGCACCGCATGAGTCCGCGTGATCTAGCTGTTGGGGATTTTACGTTCCGCGGGAAAGGTCAAAAGCGCGATTGTTAAAAACGACCAAGCAAACCAGGGTAGAAAGAGGCTGCCTCTCGCCATTGTACCTTGCGTTGTGAATTATGGAAGACCCTAGACACCCCGGAGCACGAACCGAGTCTGACGCCATGTACGCGCCGCCACCATCTTGTAATTAGAGGATCACGGAGGCATCGGGTTGATGAGCCTCGGGGTACGCGAGTAGCATGAGCGGATCGCTTCCCGCGTGCGGAGGAGGTCCTCGCGAGAGTGCGGCGTGAAACGCATCGGATGGAAGAGGAGAAAGACGCAGCTTACAGGTGTCGGAAAGCACTTGAAAGCGGAAGGAGGATAAGGAAAGGTGCGAGCTATGCGGGAGAACAAGGCGGTGGCGGCGTTCTCTTCGTAAGCCGGAAAGCCGAAAGCCCTGCGAGACTGGCGGAGTTTGCGCGTCGGCGAGACAACCTACGGATAGCTGGAGTTACTCCTCCGCGGAGTAACCGGCGTCAAGACAGGCTGCAGCGGCAACGACGATGGGGGATTCAATCGCAATAAAAGCATCAGGAGCGCGTAATCGCGGTGGGAGAGAGAGGGTCCTGAAGAGCTGGTAGGTCGAGCCACGGCACGGGTTGCGTATCGGGCATCCGCGACGGGCGTGGCCATCTTCCTTGGCTAAGACGGCGATGCCGTCCGGCGAGAAGCCTTTCTTCGAATCCGAGGTGCGGTACCGATCCGCTTCCAATAACCGCGGCCGCGGAGCCTTGATAAAAAATGGAATCGACGTTAATTGCGGCAGCTACAGCGTCTAATATCGACAGGTACCCGTGGTTCGCCCTTATTGGTCTCGAGCTTCTTCGCCCTTCGAACACCCTCGAGTCGCTGCGGGAGAGGAAAAAGAACTCGGAGGCGATCGCCGAGGAACGGTGCACGGAATCTCGGCCGAGTTTATTGCCGCTCGTCGTATAAGACTCATCGACCCGGGCAATGGCGAATTTTTTGCAATTTAGTACGAGTATTTTTCGCGAAGAGGTTTCCGAACGTCTGCACGGCGCGGAATGAAAACTCGGGCACCGCGCCGCGCAAGAACCTGCAGCTTGAACAGTACCTACCTTCCTTCTCGTGAATCAGATATATCTGCAGCACAATATATTACACAAGACGTTCGGCTGCTCGGGCCCCCGGGACATGCGGGTGTATAATCTTTGCCGGTCGAGCCGAGTCAAGAGTTTGGGCCCAATTACAGGGCCAGTACCACCGAACGCCTCCATCCTTCGAAACTTTCAAACATCGAGATCGTCGTACGTGTGCCCCGCTACAGGATATACATAGAAACGCTCGACCGATCCTCCGACGGAGTATGTGCAAGGTCAGAATGATCGTTTGGAGGTCAGAATTTGCGCAGAAACTTTTGCTAATTCGTGGACAACGTCTAAGAACGGGAAGACGGTTTCGACAGCCACGCAAAGACCGACGGCTATTCTTTGGAAAATCGTAAAACTGATTGCGTACGAGCAGTTTTTTTTTTTTTTGGCTTTTCTCTTTCAGCAATGCCGCGATACCAACGCAGCGTCCAAGTCTCTCCAGACCCGCACGACATGAGCAGCACTTCTCGCGTTCAAGCTCACGATCGGTTCAACTGACAGAAACCTTCGTAGATCAACTACCCATCGGTCGCCGAAGGGTAAATTGGCGAACCATAGATGCAGTTGCGCGTTAAACTATGCTGCCCGGTAACTATAGATTCAAAGATCGCTGAAGGCTGTACGGATAGGTAGAGAAGCGGTCATTGTCGGCTCTTGAACACCTGCCAATAGATTTCAGAACGAGACTAGAGCTCGGTGCTTGTAGACGTGGCGGTGCTCCTATTCTCAACGTTTCCCGCATTATTTCCTGGTACAGGGAAGAGTGAGTGATGGCGAAGCTCGAGGTGCATTGAAAGCCAGAAAAATACGAACAATTACGTTGTCGCGGTATGTTGGACTGATTGACGATGGCCCTCAGAACTGAAAATGGATCAAGTACCAATGAAAATGATCTCGCAGTTTTCGACAAGCGAATGATTGAAGCCTCGGAGAATTCCAATACCCCCGAGGAGAGGAAGTGATATGCAGAATTTAGTCTCTGGAGTGGAATCGGAGCCTTCGCCGATCTGTATCGTTCGTAACCTGAGGGATAATTAGTAATGAACAGTCTGAGAAGCTTGCCGATAGACTTGCGCGTGACATTGCTATTGGGGCATTCACTATAGTTGTTGCCATAGCTGGCAACGAGGGCGAAAATAGAGACGCAATATTGTTGCTGGAGTAATTACTCCCTCGAAGTACCACCGGTACAACGAAACTTGAGCCGTTGCAAAACAATTGGATAAAACAACGCCGGATGTAATCAACCCAAATTTTACGGATCGAGTATAGTTACACACGAAACGCGCGTTGTCGGGACAAACGGAGGGCGAATCGCGCGTTGCCTGGGAGTTGAAGTCAGCAGCTTGCTCGACCGTCGCTGAAGGCTAGACTTTATACGTAAGAAGGCTGACCGTACTGCCACTTGAATAATTGACTATGCCAATATAAAACACAAACAACAGCGTCCCGGCGTCAGGCGGCACCAGATCACGGACCAGTTCCTCCTCCGCGTACCAGACGGTTCGCTCCGACTCTCTTACTCCTCCTCCACCTCTTCTCTTTCTCCTTCTTCTTCTTCTTCTTCTTCTGGTTCTGGTTTCTCCCTCAGCTCCTCGCGGACCTGCCGGCGCAGTGCAGCTCGTGGCGTGCATACCTTTACCTTGACTTTGCGAAGTCATCCGACGCTTGTTGCATGCATATACACGCAGCGACTCTCAACCCATCGTCCGGATCAGCATGAGCTCGTTTCATCGGACGATGTTCGAGCAAATCCCCTTTTCCAATTCCTCGCGCAAGTTTCTTTCTTCGCTCCATTCTCGTCCCCTTCGCTGTATTCAATCTCGTTGTATCATCACTGGTTGGGTGGATTGAACCCGAGTAAGAAGAAACATGGGCTGAAGATGTACAGAATTTGAGTGCCAATGGGTGGTCGTGAGCGATATGGCTGAGGGCGAGGCAGGTAAGGAAGGACTGTAAGGACTCTTCCTGGGCAGTCGAGGCCAGGACTACCCGACCACATAATTAGCCAACATCTATCAGCCCGAAGCTCTCTCCAACCGGGTTCAACTCACCCTCGCGTCGATACTATCGCTGCATCGCGGTGCATAAAGGGTGCAAGCTTACGAGTACTAGGTTTCATATTCCATTCCATTTTCGTATTTTTGAACGATCGGGGGTTTCAGCTCCGATTACGAGCGTATCGATGGGAGCGAGATACTATTCAATTATAATAAAAGAACTTTCCCCGTGACGATTCACGTATTCGTTAGGTTGGGCTAAAAAGAGATGGAACATTGTTCCTGCACTGGTTTTGAAAACTGTACGATCTGTCGAAAGGTGGGATGAGCTGTTCACCGCGAGAGATATCAATTAAGTATTAGCATAATATTTCATAAGAAGCGTCTCTTCTTCGGGTACGAAGCCTCCGGGATATATCAGAGCCCAAGTTTATCTGAATAAAATAACGATCCAACCGGCTCGATTATCGATCCAAACGATTTCAGCCTCACTTCCGGAAATGGACTGCGCCGGATTCGGCGTTGTGAAAGAACCGAAACGTGTCCAACTTGTCGATAAAGATCCTATCTTCACGTAATTTTTTACCCTGTGAGAAGAATCCAGATAACAACGAGTGATATTGAAACCGATTTTAATCGGCACGTGACTAATTGAGACGACGCGTCGCTTAAATCATCGTCAAACGCGTTCGTCAAACTGCGATCAAGATCGACGTGACGAACGCGTCAAAATGCCGCAAACATACGGACATGGCAAGATTGGTGCATGCGGGGAATGCAGAATGCGGTCGAAACGCATAACGATGCAAATTGGCGGTATAGGAGTATGCGAAATTCCGCACAATACCCGTGCGAAGAATGAAAGAAGCAAGGAGGAAAAATCTCGATAGTTAGCCAAAAAAAAATGGAATCCAAAATGTTACTCTTAGCCTCTGGCGTCGCGGGCTGGACTGATCGACAGACTGGTTATACGGGGTTATATGGCGGTTTGAAATCTCTTAGCATACTTTAGCGAGCTAACGACGAAGGAGCCGAACGTTCGGTTCGAGACTGGGCAGCAGTCGAAGAATATACGCGGGATCCGCACGCGCGCAGCTGTCTTTTACACAAATTCACATCTCGTGATTGCATTTGGCTCCGGGATAAAAATTTCGTATACCTTCCGCTCTGTACTTATTTTATACTGACCTGATATTACCGGCGTAGAAGCCAACGAGGACTCTGCGCCGGAGTTATTCCGGAGTCACGAATCTGCAGTCCTGCAACAGCAACAACAACAACAAGACCGCGACGCTGCAGCAGCAGCGGAGAATTTACGCGACGAGTAGAAAGAAGAGTCGAGGGACCACCTTTTAACCGTAGGTCTTGGTATCGGAGCTTTTATCCCCGCCGACAACATCGGCTCGCGATCGGCTCGGACACTTGCTCGATTGAATGATCTCACCGGCGTTTTCCTGCAGTTGTTTAATTGGAGAGGATCGAAAAGGGAAGCACGTTTACTCCTTCGACTCTCGAGTGCATCGGCCTAACAATCGGCGGTCGTAAGAGCGCTCGATTTCTCTTGTACGAAACGTAAGACCGAAGAGTGCGACGGACTTGCAGGAGGGGCCCACGTGGCGGCGCGTGCCCTGGACTAAAAAAGACCCTCGCGGCAAACTCTGCAGCGCGTCCGGTTCCTTGCCCTGTACCACGGCTCGAGATCAGTTACCCAAGGCGAGTATAATTAACCATCAGTTTTCGGTTTCTCTAGGTGGAAATAATACCCTGTGTCAGGGGAGAGTTAGCTGGATGATTACACGGGGACGAAAAACATCGAGACGCACCCAAACAGGCGTTATAATGAGATACGCACTCCCTGATCTTCGCTATCGTCGAACAACGCGGACCGGCCAGACGACAAAATGGCTTAAATCGACCCTTCAAGTACCAGAAATAGGATTCCCCGTGCGAGCATGACAGCCTAGTGTCTCGTTCCCTGCACTTGTCTAGCCGAGGAATCAGTCTCTGGATTGACCGATTTCGATGCAATTATCAAGGACCAGCGCCGGATGAACTGCGGTGAGAACGTATTATTGATTTAATTAATGCAGTAATTGCAGGGCTGAATTTTCCCGCTCGTAGCTCAAGGCGACGTTGATAGGAGGTTGATTGAAACGTAGCTCGTAAAAATAATCCAATTTGACCTGGGCCAGTGATTATGGTGTTAATTGCGGATCGTTTTTAACCCCAAAGCTATATTCTGCCCCCCCGTAATATAAACACCTGCGGGCCGGTTGTAGTTCGGTCAACATCGTCAGGATGATTTGTTCCTCAGGTCCGATGGGTCGTCACTCAGGATGCGCTCCCGTATTTTACGACGTCTACGTTCGTTCGAATACCACAAATTTCAGTCACCACACAGCAGTTGGAATGGCACTTTTCACGGTCGCATCGCGAGCCGCCAATCGCGCCATGGAAATCAACCTCGAGCGTTTTTCACCATCCAACGAGTCTAATGGGACCAACGATGCCCAAAGTGGTATATATCGAGAGCTCTTCACTTACTAAACAAAACAGCGTCGCTTGGCACGTGCCGGTATAAAATCATGATACTGTACCACTGTAGACTTTGGTTTTGTTAGGAGGCACCCGCCCGGGATTTCGAGTATCACTAGACTCGAGTGGTTCGAAACAGTGAGCGAAATAGACAGGGGGGTTCACCTTACACGAGAGGGCGGGAGCTCGGGGTAAACGAAACACAATCTCCACACCCTCGCCGAGCTTTTTCTATGCCGCAATTAATCGGCTGAGAGTTGAACGAATGTTGGGGAACGATTTGTCGATGAATAATTCAACATTTTCTGAAAAACGTTGTACAAGGCACGACACGCATGCGGAAGCGATTTTTCACAAGGAGAGGTCACGCTGTACGACAGTAAAAATTTGACACATTGATAGACCAACTTAAAAAAAAAAAAGTCACTCAAAATCTTCTTACGACACACCGATAATTTTTCATGTACGAGGTAGATATTGTTTTTAGAACACATGAAAAACCTGTTTTTATTATCTATCTTTGTCTAAAAATGCCCATTCGATAAAACGCGGAAACACGGCTTTCTTTGTTTAGCTCCAAGAGTGTGTAAATTTTATTTTATTTTTTTTTTTAGTCAAAATCAGCCGGCTATATCGCAGCGCGACCTATTCTTGTCGGATAAAACTGAGAATAAGAAGAAAAAAAGCGGCGTTCGAGTGGATATGGTATCGAAACGCGTCGAAGCAGGGATTACGAGAGAGTCCGAGGGAGTTGTCAAACACGCTCATCGGTACTGGGATACCTTCAACTGGCACTTCCGTTTTCCGGAAGGCTCGAGGGGCCGGCGCACGCTGGAGGCGCCGAGGGCCAAAAATAACCAATAAGCGGCCAATAAAAGCAGAGCGTTAAACGTTCGCTGCTCTACGGTGTAGGTATCGGCGTCCCTCTCGCTCATGAGTAAAAGAGCTACCGGTTAATTACAGGGCTAACCCTGCAACAGGGCCAAGAGCGAAGAGCCGAAAGCGGGACGAGAGCCGTGAGCCAAAGCCCTAATAGATCCGTCTTCCGAATCCTCTTCCACGCGCTGCTGCGGCCGAGGAATTACATCCGTCCCGGGGAACAATTATAAAACATCGTGCGGTGTAGTGAAAAAGATTGCACGTAGTTAAGCTGGGAAGCATGATTCTTTCGGAGCTTCACAGCGCCGCGGTGTATACTTAATTCGTTCGTTTCAAACGCTCGGTCCGAGCTACCACACACGCGATTCTCATCGGTTTATCCTGACGTGAAGACGAGTAAAAAATTACCAAATACCCATTTAGCTAATTTCATTTCGTGCCGAATAATCGCTTACGATAGATATTGGAAATTACAGGGCCAATTCCGGGGGCGCCTCCAGCTCGATTATAGGCTTGTTACAATTCTTACAACCCATCGAATCGTGTAAGAAAAATAAATAAACATTTATCGTTTCAAAGCGAATTTGTAACCCTATACAAATATACAATTCAACGCTTCGCGGATTGTAGCAAGCTAATTTTGCTCGCGGTACGATTATTGTTGTGGAAATTTCACGTTCAATCGAATCCGATTTATCCTCGTGTAACGAAATCGTCCAAATGAAATTAAAAAAAAAAAGAAGTTTCTGTTCGGCGGTTTTGCTTTTTTTTCATCGTTGTGCACGGATAAGTCTGCGATTAAAATTGTGCCTTTCTCGAAATGCTTCGAAAAAAAACAACGCCTCTCGTCAGGCGGTTCGTGATGGGACGAAGGATGTTCCGGCACGCGGTTGTCCGTAGCGGAAGTGCCGCGGCCCCTGGAAGCGCGCGATCGTCGAACGGAGGCTCCAGGAGTCATCCGCACACCGCGGGGGTCGTCGCCTCCCGCGGAGTCTCACCCGCGAGGTGTTCCGAGACCACGGAAGCGAGCACCGATCGTTTCACCGATCGAGAATCCCCGAGGGTTAAGGGCTACTTAACCTCTCGCCTACCGCACAAATTCTCCCTCAAGCCCGCTCGGGATTTGTTACATTATTATTTTTTATTTATTTATTACTATTTCCTTTTCATTTTGTCGCCAATTTTCTCCCTCGTATTATTCCTTGTTCGTATCAATCAAACGTGCTTGATGCGTTTCGATTTTTAAACCGGGATCTCAGTTTTCGAAAGGAAAAGGAAGCGGCAACAACCTTGCGAGCACGATCGATTGGTAATGATATTTTAAACTGCGCGGATTCATTCATTTGTATGTTATTATCGTCTTCGTCGATGGCGAGGGGCTTACGAAACGATACGGCCGACCGAAGGAGAGCGAAAAGAAGGCCGGGGAGCAGTGTTAATGAATTGATTAAAAATCAGAATGAATCACTAATACGAGTGGTGAAAACTGGCCACTAAAAACTCATTAGGCGAAAGATACCGGGTTTGATTTATCGTCGATTACCGTACTCCTTTATATATTATACATATAGCATTATAATGTAGATATATGCATATAGAGAGAGCGAGAGAGAGAAAAACAATTTTGAGAAGTGGATATAAATTTCGAGCGTGGCTAGGAAAGGGTTCGAAAACGTATTAAAAGTGTGATTTATACTATAATTAATTTACCCTCCGCATCATCGCGAGTCTAAACACCGAGTGAACGGCACGTTTTTTTATCTCCAATCCGTGTAACAGGGGGTGAGAAGTCGGAAAAATCGACATTTCCACCAACGAGACTTACCTGCAAGACACATGCGTGAGCATCCGCGAGCGGTTTAACCCAGGCATAGACTTGGGGGAAAAAAGCGTAAGATACGGTTCGAAAATCGTGACGTCGGTATCAACTCCTGAGATAGTGACCCCGGGAACCCGTAAACGACTTGTTAATTGTATTTTTAGGGGCTTCCTATGAGGATCCCAGCTCCTAATTTACGAACTGGCCCGCTTGGTTTATAGGGCCCCCAATATACCGCCGGTAACCGACACCATACCTCGTTAAATCAAGGAACCAGAATGCCCTTGCCTTGCTGTACATGTATATGTTACGTACGTGTATATGACGCGGGTACGCAAAGGTATGCATGTGGGTTATACACACAACGATTCACCCGCCGCGCAAGAATTCATCCACGTATGCTCACTTCCATGCCGCGGCGTTTCGTACAGGTGCCGAAAGCGTTTCTTTTTTACATTATTCAGGCCGTGAAGATACGAAATTTTATTGCGAGAGAAAAAATGCTGACGAATTTTTCGGCAATGATTTGATACCGGTTGCAAATTCGTCCGGGTAACCGGGTAATGAACGAATAATCAACAAGCTCGGAAATTAAAAGCATTCTACTAACTAATATACACACAGACGAAATGGTTACAATCGTTTCTGGTTCTCTAACCTTAGGATTACTTTTGTAACTGCAGCGTAGAGTAGCGTGAGATGAAAATTCAGAGATCCAATTCATACAAATTGGGTAAAAAAGAGCGATCGCGGATTTGATAAACATTTTGTAAAACTTTGAGAAGACGGTTGCCGGAATGGGCAAGAATCTTGTTACGCGTTGATAAATTTTATCAAAAAATCATCCACGTATAAGAGTAAACGCGTGCGGTATTCAACAATTCCAGCGTATCTCCCCGGAGAGAGCAGAAACTGCAGAGGTCTGGCCGAGGATCGTCTTTGTTATTCGGATCAGGTCGCCTGATAGAAGCGCTGCAGAAGTTACAAAAGCAAAAGAAATAGGAAAAAAAAAAAAAAGAAGAGGTACAAGGAATAAGAAGAAGCGAAAAGCGAAGGGGGTGGGGGGAGGAAAAAACAGTAGGATGAAATGAAAAAAGAATAATCGAGATAAAAGAGATGGGAGAAAAATAAGTCGAAGAAGAGCATCGTGGAGGAGAAGAAGAGGAACGCGGCTGGCCATATGGACTTATCCGAGAACGGTGCAGCCAGCAGTCCGAAAATAATAAATCTCTGAGCATCGTGCGGGATTATTAAAAGAGTCCCTAGCGCTCGTTCCCCTTCGAAGGAGCGAAGGGAACGAACCTCGAGACAGGAGACGCGAAGGAGAAACAAAACGCATTACCGTTTCTTAATGAAGCTGAGGGTTACGGACGGACAGTCGAGCTAGCGAGCGAAAGAACGACCGTTCAGAACTAATTGGAGGCACAAGATATTAAGGAATGGGTCCTTATGCGCGCGTCCTTTGGGCCCGGGATCCTGCGAGTCCCGGAGGTTGGGCCCCGCGTGACCACCGACCACCGTCTGTCCCGGTGGGTGTGTAGGGGAGGATCGGATGCGTTAACGGCTAGTTTATAGACGTCGGGTAGGCTTTTTTATAAATGTACTTAACCAAATACCCGACCCCTCCCTTGATCACTCTCTTTGCACTCGACCTCGACACTTTATAACTTCCCGCTCGGGTCCGCGAGGGGATCTTGGTACGATCGTTCCGGAAATTAAAAGGGCGGATATCGTTTCGAAGCCTACAGTGAGCGCGTGTAATCAATTCCTTAACCGACGATATCTAGGAGTCGGATGGGGGTCACAACTTGGAAGGGTCAATATTTCGAATGACCGATGCGAACATAAAATAACGAAAATCAAGATCGTGTTCGATAATCAGGATTTCAAACAGTTCATCTTTCGTTATTTCATGTTCGCACGTTTGAACATTCGATACATCAGCTTGGATCACTTTAAATGAAATTTGGTCCATTGGTTCGCCTTCATTTGACAGTTGAAATCTTGCTGTGACGATATTGGCTGCTTCAGTGAATTATTTTATCACCCGTGATTATATCATATATGCTGTTTTAAGGAGTTCAAGAAGGGGAAAAGAGCCCGAAACCCTTATTCCCGTGTCACGCTCGTGCGTAAATGCGATTTTCTAGCATATATTTTCACCCGGACGAATATCGATCCCCTCCCAAAATCAACTGGCCCTTCACAGGCAAGCGTATAAATGTATAAATTGAGTTTCAACACCCATCGAAGTCTGCTTTCATACTGCATAGAATTTTTTTCAAAATCGTAAGGGAAAAAGGGCGGGTTTTCGTGCACATAATAAACATGCTCACTTCTGATCAGGGGCAATATTTAGTGTTGCCCCGCCTGCGCCCGTAACGAATCACCACATTTCCATCCTGATCCTTAATATACAGCGATCTTGAAAAAACTATATCGATTTTTCTTCTCCCAATATCCCCTGTACCGTCGTTTTTCCTGCAATATTTCGAGAAAAAACGACAAACAATTCAACGAAATTGAACCGTCCAATCAGAATTGCACGATCCTCATTTTCTCTCCATATTTTCCGCTCCTTTCCATTTTCGCTGAATAATAAAAGGCAGCGAAACTTTCACTCGGAAAGGCCTGACTGCATCGGGTTGAGGCTTGCTTGGGGGAGCCGCGCAGTTGGGGTACAGAAATCGTCCCCCAGCCCAGGCGAAGCCTACCCTGCGCCCACTTTAGTGGTCCTGGTGGTCCGGGGTGGCAAAATCAGGTTAGCCAAATTAACCATGAAATAGACTCTCTCCGCCCCAGTGTCTATCTCGTCACTGCGTTTACCCGCGGACTGCCTCGCCAAATGGCGTATATTATTTGCACCGAGCAATGTTTATGTTTCGCAGTATATATTCAACGTTCAACTAAGTTTTGTCTGCTTTATTGTATACCAACGAGCCGTGTTTTACACGTCGTTAATTCGTTTATTGCAGGATTCCGCGCCGATATGATATAAAGTTGAACGGATATATTGTGTTTTGAAAATTTCTTGGGGAATATCAGGTGATCGTCTCTTTGATAAAATCAGCACGAAACGTTACAAGCGGTTGAATATAGTTCCATAATTAGCTGTAAATTCCGGCCGCTTCGGACTCCTTTTTCCTCTTCGGGCTTCCTTGTTTTTTAATTTTATGAAAACAAGAACGCACAAACATCATTATTTATAGGACCCGCGATCCCATTGACAAATAGCTCGACAAGGGCCCACCTTTTTCTCATTAGCGGCACTTTGAACTCTCCGCCCCCGTTATGACAAACTAGATTAATTTCCACCGTAAAAGAAGACCGCCTCTTCCCCCTCCGACTCCACCACCTTCTTTTTCTCCATCCCGATCGTTTCCTCACAAAACTTCACGGGCAACTAAATCCTCGCTGCTGAGGGAAAACGATGGAAAACAAAAGAAAATTCAAACAATCTTCGAGCGGATCTGTAATTCCTCATATAGACGTGCTCGACGAGGAGAGATCAAAGATTTTAAAATACGCATTTCAGTCTCCTTGGTAATTGAAAATTCACGGGTTCGCAGAAATGTGGCGAAAAATCTAAATACCATAATTGAAACGCGACCCTCTTCCATGTACGGAAAAATCGAGGTATGCGACTGTGCGTCGCTTTTCCGATTAAAAGAATATCGAACCGCACCAGGGTTGAAGAATATATGTAACGGTGGTTTTATAACTCACGTCAAACAGGTAATTAGTCGGTCTTCCCCAGCTGTAATGGACCTGCTAAGGTAGAGGCCGTTAACTTATTTAAATGAACCAGTAACCCATGTCCAGCGCGGCAGACACAAGGCAATATAGGAAAACCATTATAAGACATTATTGGGGGATGGGAAGATGAGGGAGGGGAGGAGCTGAGGAGACGAGAAAAGGGAACGGGGCCTTATTTTATTCCACTAATTTTTCCCTCCCCCTCGTATTATTGTTTCGGATTGCAGGAGGACGAATTAATGTTCGAACCAAAAGCTGCCGAGCTGGCGACTTCACGAAGATGTGAAATTAATTAAGGGATTTCATTTTTTGAAAAAGAAGGAAAGAATCGCAGCAAGTAAGCAAGCAGAGAAGAAATTTAGACGTTAACGGCGAAGCGAAAATAAGAAATAAAAAAAGGGACGGTTGACAAAACGCTTTTATCGCCTCTAATGGGCGAAAGTACCACCGAAAGTTGGTCGCGTTTACCTGGAAATCGTCTGTGATGATTTTTTAATGCCCATGCCTGGGACTCACTCTTCGGCTGAGATTATAGTGATCTCAGGTTACGACTTTAGAGTGAGATTAGCATCTTTTTATAATAAAATTTGTGTATTCGTATCATTATCGAATTATGCTACGTAAAAAGATTATAATCTTATAATATCTCGAGTCTTGCTTTTGACTACGAAATACGCCTACGCTAATATTTTGATTTTGTTTTGTACCTTCAGCTCGAATTCCTTTTTTCTTATCTCCTCGTTCTTCTCCTCCTCCCTCGTCCTCTCTACTCGCGTTCGGACCGTTTTTTCACCGTTCGCCCCTTTTCCTCGTCCCGTGAAGGCGACGCGCGAGGGATTTCACGTTGTGCACTTTGCGGCATTGTCCGACGGCCAGTTCCGAGTCCAGGTCTTCAAAACCGTTTATTCTTTTAATTTTCTAGTCGAGTAAGCGAATGTTCGAAGGACCCTTGACTGCCTGGCAAAGCGTGCACTATCCCGTTACGGCATCTCTGCAGTTGGCAATCAAAATTCAAATCACACAATTCGCCTCTCCGCGTTCAGGAGCCTCAACAGAAAATCAATATATACGGATGTCCTCCTCGACGATTCGGCGTTACCGACAAAAAGTAAAAGAACATTATCGCCCTGCATCTCTCGCAATGCACGCGACTCGAATCTGCATAATCTACCGCCTCGTATGGAACTAAGTTACATCTTAGGCGTTTGAAAATATTTTCACAACCATTCTCTCAGTGAAGGTTCAAAAATTCCCGGACAGGGTAATCATATAACAATCAAGGCACGGATCGGGCAGGTGTGCCGTGCTTGCTTCCTACGGTATATGAGCTATATTACAGGTAGAATATACCGCGTGCTTGTGTTATATTATATATAGACACGTGAAACCCGTATTATAACCTAATAGAAATATGTAAAACGGGTGTATTAGCATAATATAATCATAATAACGGTAACGATCTCCGTCAGTTCGCCAATTCTGATGGGAATTTTATACCCGACCAAGTTATTATACGGTAAAAAAAACACATACGCGCAACTACAATATATCGCGTACCTTTATTCTAACGTGTAGGAGATACTACTACGGACAGGTGAAAAGTATTATACAAATACTCGTCTTTTATCAATTTTCGCTCTCGGTGATGACGTTTTTTTTTTTTTTTTTTTCATACTCATTTAAATCTGACCTCAGACCCCCAGGAAACTGGGGCCGAGAAAAAATGTATTTGGACCTCACTCAAGAGGCTTGAAAACCTCAAATTTCCATTTTGTTCTACAGGCTTGATTTTAGTAGAAAAAAAATTAGATGACCTATGCCAGTCGTGATGAAGTGGATATTTTTTTATACGATTCCTGATTCACCGATTACTTAATTTCGTCTCTAATAACGCTTAATTAAATCCCTTTGAACTCTAAACTATTTCAAACACCATCTAAGATTTGTCAAAATTTTTAGCCGACATCGTGGAATAGATTAAGGATGTATGTAAGAATTAGTCCTGAAGGATTTAACGTAACATATAACGTAGACTTTAAATATTGTTCAGCCCTCCTTCCGAGTTGTTATAAAATGATATTTCAAGTGAATGAAACGACAAAAAGTTTCAGACAAGAGCCGAAATTAAAAAATCAAACCAAAAGCAATCCCAACCTCATAATACCGGAAGATTACTAATCAGTTTCGAGTTCATTTTATTTGGAATAAAATTGTACCCAGGTTGGAACTTTTCATCTAAGCTGGCCTAGCCTTTGATAAGGCGACAAAAAAACGAAGCGTTATATTCTACGGCGAGTGAGGATAAAAGAAAGATAACTAGCTTGCGAATATAAGACAAGTACGCAGCTTACACCCTTATACGCGTACGTATTCGCATTAAAGAGAGCAAGTTTTTCGCGCATCCTCAAGACAACGGCTGCAAGCCGTCGACAAGTCTTATACGCGAGCGTTAACAAAGGCAATCTTAAAAAGGAAGCTAGATATTTTTAAAGAAATCTCGGAGGTAAGGCTGCGAGCAAATATTAGTTGAACACTGGACGCAGTACACGCTCATTATTTTTCTTTGTACCGGACAAATGGTTCGCTGCGCAGAGGCTGCAGGTACAAGCTGCATGCATGTGTGTATGTGTAGTGAGTACAAAGTTTTCACGTAGGTATATGCACAGCGAGTACGGAACAAAAGATAATATCGCCTCTCGTTCCCTCTCTCGTTATCTCTGTCCCTCTCCCTCTCTCTCTCTCTCACTCTCGAGACTCCGCTGTATAATACTCGAGTCTTAATTACGCAACGGAGAGGGTAAGATAAAGACAAAAATACCAAGCTGACATCTCGTGACTGATCAGGAAGCGCTGCCCGGCTGACGGTTGCGAATAATGAAAAAGAAACGATAATATACATTTTAGAGAAAGGCTCTCTTTTCACCGGATGGCGTCGCGACGCCCCCTATCGCAATTTTACAACTTGTCGGGATTCGTTACCGCAAACGAAGAATGGAACCAGCTCGAAATCCGACAAAAGAAAACTTCACTCACAAGTGTCGGTAGAAATTTAGCACGCTAAAACTTTGCTCGAAGCTTTTCGGTCATGCAAATCCTGCGATACGCGAAAGAGAAAACAGGGACCAGGAGAAAAAGCACCCCTGGATTGTCAAATTCGAGTAGCGAGTGTATCACGTTAGTCGTTATTAAACGTCGAGTGAGCCTATCACGCCCATGGTATTCACGTCCAACCATGAAACCCATTATGGTCGAAGCTCTGCATTCATTTTGAGCTGAAGAACAGGGTACACACAACCTGTCGCATTGTCACAACGGGGTGAACAACTCTCCCGTCGCACAATGTAAACCTGCCTGTGTCGTTGGCGAGAGAAAGAGAGAAAGGGAGAAAGAGAGAAGGAGAGAAAGAGAGAGCCGCACACGGAGAGCATGTACGAACTCGATCGCATGATGCATAAGTTATTCACTTCGGTAGGTACTCGAGTTTGCGAGGTCTTACCGCACAGACACGAAGGTGTAGGTGACGGCGGTTCGGCGAAGCGCCGAGCTCGCAGAGACCCTCGCCGAGAAACCAAAATGAAATTAAAATGCAATTCGAATCACCCCCATGATTTTCTACGAGGGTTATGGGAGAGGCGGGGACCAGTGTCGGAGTTTCGGGCTCGTTTGACGTTCCCGCTCTCCACGGGTTGCAATTTTCATACTGTCACGCGATTATAGTTACCTAGTGGTAATCCAGAGCTATCATTTATTCTTACTTCACCCTTCCTCTGATATTCGTGCCCACCGCCTCCCCTGCAGCTTGCATTCCCGATCCGCGATGCTGAGTGAAACGGACCACCGACACCCTAAGCCCCTCCCTTCTCTACTATACTTTATGATCGACCCCGACTTTGAAGTGCGATGGGGTTTTTGATGTTCCCACCAACTGTTCTCCGCGCTATGCAAACTAGTGAATCACCTATTAGGTGATACCTAAGCGACAAATTACCTACACGATTTACTACGTCAGCCGATCAAAGGGCGGATATGTATGATGTACCAGGAAATGAATCCTATCGTTTCAATAACAATATGCATGTTCGTAGCTTTTCACGAATTACCCGAGTATAAAGGGATTCAAAAATGGTTTTCCATCAATCCGTTATCAGTACACTGCAAACCACGGTGGTATTAAAATTAACCAGCATTAGCCATATCTGCGGAACAACTCTAGTGATCGATTCGGAAATTCAGCCAGAGATAGTGTCAAATTGACATCAAATAATACAGAATCTATAAACGTCATGACCGACGTTTTTCTTACGGTGTATCCATAACCCTGTCGGTGAAAACTTCCGCAACCAAGCACCGACGAAAGCACAATCTCGAGGAGGATTCCGAAGAAAGTGACGTCGAGGAAAAGGTACATCGTGGGTCCTTGCAAGGCGAGACTCGACACGCGCGAACATAAAAGAATCCCAAAGAGAGCGGCGTTCGGTATTTGCACACTATCCAATAAAGCATTATGCATCAATGGTCTGACACGTGCCGGCAGCGAGTGCGACGCGGCGTCTTTGGTTGAAACAACAAGGGAAGACCGCCGCAAAATTAATACATGACAGAGAGCTCGGCGACACTCACATTGTTCAACCGGTGTGCACACAAAGTATCGTGTGAATGCCGTCAGCCAGCTCTCGACGTATTTGATTTTCCTGGGTACGTTACGTATCCGTACGAGAACGAGTACCACTTGACTAACGTCACGTACGTACCGGATCAACTAATACACGAAAGTGTCCGTACACGGGATCAAATAAGTGGCGACGAGTGGCGCTCGGTTAATATATCAAACCCGGACCACTACACGGCGGACGTGCTGAATAATTTTTGGTTGCTCGCCCTTTATTTGCCGGAGAATTTTTCCCTGCTTCGAACGGATAATAACTAGCCTCGCACTGTTTGCGTTGCGGCTTTTCCGGACATTCTGCCAACGGTATACTGTCGTTATTTTACGCGCGCGGAAGGGTTCGGGAAAAAGGGAACGGGCTTGATTTTCCCGGCGGAAAGGTTATTCGGGAAAAACTTCGACGCCCCGATCGGAATCAGTTGTGGCTTCCACAATACCGGTTTCCTTTTACCACCTGATCAAGGACTAATCAGGAATTGATTGGAACTTCCTGAAATGATCAGATTCTGGATGGTATTGATTTTTGAAATTATTCCCAGCTAAGAATCGTTCGCTTTAAAATGACCTCCATGGTTTTCCGTTTTGGAACGTAAAATATTAAACTTTGTTCGGAAAGAAGGTGCTTCGGAAAGGGAAACCCGTCTACAATTGCGAGTAAACCGCGATTACCTAACGTCATTTCCGTGCCCTGTTACCGGTGGCTGACCCACTTCCGTTTATTATATGAGATTTCCCGAATAAGGAAGGGAGAATTTATGGGATCAGGAGCGCGTAGTTACACTTAAACCACGCTTCCATTTCGTCCTGAAGAAACGATCAAAGTTTTTTTTATTATTTTCAAAGGTAATTTGAGCCGAGCCTCGGGAAGGTACAAGGTATAAGAATACCCATAACGAAAGTTTGAATTAAAAGAAAGTCTACGGTATATTCACGTATATATATACACGGATCTTAATGTTTATGGTGCGGCTAATTCGTATAGCGGAAGTTTGTAAACTATATTAAACTAAAGTTTTGCAAGCGAACGTTGGCCTGTCCTGGACTCCTTCCTCGCAGCGCTCGCTCAGTACTGTATAATACGGTAAATTCAAGTTAGTTAGAAACTCGGAGACCGGGCGAATCTGGAAACAGTAACGGAGTGATAAACTTAGCTTCCTCCATTCTTCGCGTCCGGATCTACTCGCGCTCGGATCGCAGTTCCGTTCCGTTTCGCAAGCTCGCTTTGCCTCGCCACCCTGCGCCCGTCTCAGTTTCTCAAGTTTAACAAGTTTTAATGATTAATAAACCGTACCAGGCGAATCCCGAAACCGGAACGGGGTCCTGAGTTGAACCCCAAAATTTTCCTATCTGCGCTCTTATCTGCACGTACGAAAATTGTTACAGCCTTTCGCGTTACTGCAGCTACATAACTCTGCAGTAAAACTAGACTTTTCGTAAAGAGGGGAAAAAATATTATTCGGAATAAGACTACCAGCTTTCACGGCGTGGCATCAAAGGAAAAAATTCAAGTTAAGCGCGACGGATTTTTTTTTTCAACGATTAATTCCTTCGCGTGTTTGAAGTAATTGCGCGTGACACGAAGCGCGGGTGGCTGGATGTATAAACTGTAGCTAATTTCCGTTGATAATTACTAAAACCAAAGGGAATTAGTTGAGCCTGGTTAGACTCGTATCGCCGCATGTGCTTCGGACCAAGTATACGTTCTACCTCAGCCACTGTTTGTCCCAACAGACATTTCTCTCAGCGTATTTAATACCCCGTACGAAATGACAGACATTAACAAAAACGCGTCTTAATCAACTTGAAAAGTCTCGAGCATCTAGAAATTCGTTATACTTTCACCGACGTTCAATGGAAACCAATTGCGTCCAACGTGTTTCCCAATGAGTCGTATAAAAAAATTGCAGAGACTCGGTGATTGCAGAGTTGCTAATTTACTTCGCCATTAATCGGATCTACAGCGTTGTTTGACAGGTGAACACGTAATACTGTCGGCCGGTCGAAAATCGCCCGTTACTGGAAGCGTTTTGGCATTCGTTTTGCCACGGAGCTGTAACAGGAACGCGCCTGCTACGTGCGGATAAACTGGCATTAATTACATTCGAAACCACGCGGTAGCCGGGAGCGCGAAATGACTTCTCTTTACTCATTACCTCTGTGGGGGGGAAAAACTCCCAAGAGTAATTACAGGCATCAAGGTCGATCCTGGTGAGTTCGCCAAAGGTGCCTCACCCGGCCGCGTACCCTCAACGGTGGATAAATGGCAGTATTCGCCGAGGGTAACGCGTTTAGCGAGGTATTAGGCCCGCTACCTTGACATATTAATCGCATAAACCTCACCTAGAGCCAACCGCTGCAGTCGTCTATAAACAGGTATCTAGTCATGTGCCTGCTGTAATTGCTTGTGGTTTTAAATACATTACGCGGTTATATTTTTCACTCCGTGAACAATCGCGTTCGATCGATCAACGACACTTGCATCAATCACGCTCCATCCTGCAACGGATGAAAAAGTGTCAAGGATCCATTCGCGATTTCGCTAAACATTTTTTATCTCCCCTTTACATCGTCGAGATTGAGAAACCGATCGATTTGTCACTGACAACGTTTTTTTATGCCGTGCGGAGAGAAGAGAAAAGAACTCGAGATTCGATTGAACAATTCGGTGAAACGATCGAATTAAATTTTCTTGGTAATAAGAACGGAATTAATTTGTTTTTCGTCATGTATAATTTATCGTTAATACCGTTCGTGAAGTTTTTCGGCCCCACATCAAAAATGCAACAAACAATGAGATGAGTGTGTAAAGCGTGTTTGGATTAAAAACTTACCTGCCAGGCGTTGGAATCCAAGGCAAGGTACGACATGTTGTTGTTAGCGTCCTCCGTTTTCGATGATTTTTTTATCTTCTCAAAACCGTGAAAAGTAATAATCACTTTATATACTATTCGCGGCACTTGATTACAATTAACAAAAAAAAACTTCTATCGTTCACATCGCGATTCAAACGACAGCCATGTTTTCTTCGACAACGACTTTCGGCTATTTTCCTTGTTTAGATCTGTAACAAGAAATAAAAAAACATTCCGTCACGAAACCGTCAAGTGCTCGAAAATTCGGTAAAGAAAAATCGTCGGGTTTAAAAACAATCAGAGGGACATTCTTCACTGTGATATTTTTAGTATTTAAGGAAAAATTCGCCTCAATTGATAACGCAAATTACAGTGCCGACGGGCGGGTGTAATTCCCCCGGGAAGGACGTCAACAATCCCGGCAAAGTTCGTTAGGCAAAGTTAAGGCATGACTCCCAGTGGTGCGATATCTTTTTCTCTCATTTTTAATCAGAGGTATACAAATGTTTACGCGAGTTGTACAACCGAATCAGACGTAGCACGACTTACAAATAACCGTATTGTCGGCGGAGAGATAAAACTTTCCCCTTTTATTTCGAACGGAGAATTTCTTCGGGAACCCTCGTTAAAAAATTCGATAGTTATTAAAATTTTAATAAAATCAGTGCTCCTTATATATTTTTCAACATAGCGACTCACCCTGCACTGCGAACGAACTGACTAACAAAACTAGCCTAACAACGCGAAAGTGAATTCATCGTGAAACTTAACGACAACAAGAAGAGGACCAACAACGGTAACATCGACGCACAGAGAGAGAGAGAGAGTTAAAAAATGGAGAACAAGAGTGAGAGCTGTACTGTGTCAAAGATCGTAGAAGGAGGGTGAAAATTTGACGATCCGTTCGAGAATCGGGTAGGACGCGAATCAATCGTGGCTAATATAATCGGTGTAACGCCTCGGCGCAAACTGCCCCGAGGTGGTGTCCAACCGCTGTCACCGAAATCCACGGACCGCGGCACTGCAGCCGTGGTGGGGCTAGGATTCGGGTATATACTAGCGACTCCGGTATTTGGAATACGGTGAAAACAGGAAGGAAGTGGTTTCGGATTGAGCACTGCACGTGGCGCGTCGCGACGTCGCACTGCGCTCGAGGCGAGAGGCGCCGCGTCGCCCCCGAATCACCCCGCGACGCCTCCGCCGCCGGGGGTGTGGTACCGCCTCCAGCCACCAATACTACCCCCGCGATGATAGCGGGACCCGTCGCGGTGCCGACGACGCGCGCATGTCCAATCGATGCCCCCCTTTTCCTCTTCGTCCCATGCCGAAACGGGATGACGGACCGCGACTCTCCCGTGACGAGAAACGAACGTCGGCTTTATTGGCGGTAAAAGTACGTCGCGCGATGCTTATATCGGAGTATTTCGCACCCCGACGCGGATCACGTATCGCGAAAAATATAATATGTCGGTCCTCCGAGTTATGCCGCTAAAACTTCCAGCCGATAGAACAGAGCGTCTGATAGGATTTTTGGGACTTGGAGATTCGGTTTTTATACCCACCGTGAACACGTGCTCGTGAAGGAATCTAAAACTTGGTAAACTTGTTACTTGTCATCGGAGGTGTTTGATCGATATTTTTAAGATTTCAGGAGGAAAAATTTCACCGTCGAGTGGGAAAATACGAAGGCGTTAGAATTCAAATATAAGCCTGAGGTTTTTGCTTACTTGTTGCGGTCCGTTCAATTTGATTACGATTCGTTTTATTCATTTTTTTCTTTTTTTAACCTTCTATATATCGACAGGCAACTTTCTCCAACGCATCTTTTACTTCTGCTGCACACTAAAATGTTATAATCCTGATGAAAAAACCCGTTTGGAAAAAAAAACGTTACTCGTTTGCTTGATAAAACTGGTCAAGCTACACCTTTTTTGATCGAAGTAAGATTTGTTTAGTTTGAATCAGCTTGAATTTAACGAATTCATTCGACTCCATGTATTATTTTTCGATTTTTTTTTTCATCAAATAGTTTACACGACGCACTAACCGACAACTAACGACTTCACGATATTTTATTAACGATTGTAATGTGTAATGTAAATTTTTTTTCCTCACCTCAGTCACCTGAACATTTGACGTACAATTAATGTATAATATGTTTATCTACCTAGAAAAAACATTTGCGAGCATAACTGAAATACAAATTGTTTAGATGTATGATTAATAGTGATTTAGCCACTTTAAAGTTACATCGCAATTCAAGTTAGAATAGACACGCATTGATCGAAATAAATTTTTTCTCCAAAATTTTCGTGGACCTTGTTCAATAAAAGTTTAAAGATGTTCAAATAGACTTAATATTTTTATTTCATACGGTGATATATTCTCCGATAGACAGTGACCGAGACAACTCCGTTTCTCGTAAAATTAACATAATAATAACCGTTCAAGATTATAATTTAGTATACGATTATATACGTATTTAGACACGTATGGCATACACTGGAGTACCTACTTAAATGGCGTAGGTAATTTCAGCGTAATGAGTCTCACACTTGTTCTGCAAAAACAAAAATTTTGCGACCATGTGAGCCGACGTAGATAGTAAATCAAATCTACTCACTATTGCTGCGGCAAAAAATCAGATTGCCGATGTTTTTCTTCTTTTTTCGCAGTTCAAATGTAACATCGTAAGGGTGGAAATTCATGTCAACATTAAAGCAAGACGAGAATGTTCTTTGGAACAGATGCAATCGGCATGCTCGAGGCTAACTGATACCGTCAACTAACGAGTATAAAATTCGTTGATATTTAATGAAAAAATAAAAAATTGAATAATAAGTAAACAAATAAATAAATAAAGGGGTCGGTGATTTTTTCAACTCAGTTTAATCTCTAGAGTAAATTGAGCAAACTCAATCTCCCCTGACGGAATAATACATGAAGGTTAAAGAAGCGTTCCGTCAGAGTTTGAGATCTTTGACTACCTTGTATTATACTTTCCCTCGACTTATATTTAGCTACTTCGCGGGAAATATGTACGCTTCAAACTCACAAAGCGTGATATTATAAGAGTGTAAAGTCTGCCTCGCTTCGATCTGTGGAATCGAGTTTGCACCCCTACGGTACTGAAAGAAGAAAAAGAAAAAAAAAAGAAAAAATTGGCCGACGTGTAAAAAAGGGGAGTGAAAAAAAAAAAAAAATAAAAATCGTATCCAGGCGTGCGGGAAAACAAGATGGTCGTCAGTCTAAAGGCACGTTTCGCTTTAGCGTCGGCCTCTTACAGCCGGTTCTCGTTTAGATAAAGCCAATTCGAAATAGACCGAGCGCCGGGCGACAAGCCCTACAGGGTTATCTGAGTCGTATAAGGGAGACAATGCTCGTATCCATATGCAGTAAAACGAGGAGATGCTTTTACGAAGCACACCGTCATTCGTGGCAAGCGTTTTGTAACTCGGCGCGCGATAACTTTGCCAATTCCGCGAGAGGGTATTATAGGTTAGAAGCTGTAACGACAAGGAGAAAAATAAACGTGAGAGATGTAAAACGAAGAAGGAAAGGAAGAGGAGTATGAAAAGGGGCGGGGGGAGGGGGGGGGGGATGGAAGGAAAAATACGAAGACGACGGAGAAGAAGAAGAAGAAGAAGAAGAAGAAAAGGAGGAGCGAAACCAGCACCAATTTCACTCTCCGTAGCCTGGCACTGATCGCTCTCAGCGTCTATCTCCTATTAAATATCGCCGATAATGCATGCCCCGGGGGAATCGACACCGATAACATCTCCCAAGGTTTTTACCCTCCCGTGAAAATCCGACGAGGCAAACTATGTTGCATACTTACCAAGCCTTCCTCGACTTTACTTCGACGATCGTCGATCTCGTAAACAAATTTATGGGACAGAAAAGGCGTCGATCCGAGACATCAAAAGAAAAAAAAAAAGGAACACCGCGTAATTTCATACGCGAAAAGTTTCGAGCGGACGTTTTAACGAGCGGTCAAAGTTCTGCTGTGCGGCAATAATACTACTTCCTGTCTCATTTTATAATATTTTGGGCCAGTATAAATATTGACAAATTGTACGGTGGTTGAAACAATTACTTGACACACAGATTTGGCCAACTTTACTCGTGCATTGATCGCGACGATTATTTACCGCGCTTTCAATTCGACGGTATCTCAAAAGCTTCGCTGATTTTCGTCGGTTGGTCTTATTTTTTCCGACACGTCGTTAAAGACGGTGAAGAAAAAATCTTGATGAAATGTAAATATCCTGGTCAGACGACAAGTTTCAAGATAAAAAAAGCTCACCTCAACTCTGGCCAAAACTTGGTTTTCATCATTTGGATACCGTTCCAAATTTTTGTGACATGGTAATATCGAAAGACCGCAAATCTGAACATGGAAATTTCAATTTTCATGGAACAATGGCTGGAGTTGCGTTGCATTCGGTAAAGAGTCGGGGTAAAATTAATCGCAAGTCGAACGCATGGCGGTGGAGCCATTTTGTGATGGCGAAGAATCGGCGCGGAGGATCGAGGATCTCGTCGTAAATAAGCCAGGCAAGTGAGGCAAGGTATCGCGGCGTGCAGAGAGTGAGATTCTCTCTGTGCAAAGCAAAGGCTAGGGGAGGTCAACCCGTTCATCTACCAGCAACCGTTCGGCTAGAAAGTACGGAACCACGCCTTGGCCGGGTCGTGACTTTGCCTCGGACACCGACTGGGAAAGCAATTCAGTAAATATAAAGACAAACGAGTCGAGCTGCCGGTGCAAAGGGCCTCCTCGACTCCTCGTTAACGTTTTAGTGCGTCGTCCTCGGCATCGGGATGCTCGCTCTTCCTTCCCTTAACGAAGGTGCGAGGAGGAGAAACTTTAAGGCACACACCTCTGGTGAGAAATCGCGTCGATGATCGTATCGATGTAACTTTCATTGCACTGTCATTGGTGCGAATAAAATTGGTGGTGATTTTTGAACGGTGTTTTTTGTTTTTTGTTTTTCGCAACTTTCAGTTCAGGCCGTTCTATTCATCCTAAAAATAATTCAAATTTGGAAAGTTTCGCGAGCGCCAAATTCCGAATTTTTTGGTGAAGAAACTTACAAGTAAAGAAGTATAACTTGGACGAAATATCAAAGTTTAAAATGGTCCGAAACCCGACGCTCAAAGTTTCGAAAGTGCAATAATGAGGTGCCGAAAAAGGATAACTCTGACAAGTTAAAGTTCTGAAAGTACGAAAATGAGGAAATTTCAAAATCTGAAACATTGAAATTTTGAATGATCTATCTTACTTTCGGAATTCTGCTCACTCTGATTTTTTACACCCATTCGTTGAGCAAACTACGCTGTGTGAGTATATTTTAATTTTCAAAAGTTTGCTCTATCGTAACTTGAGTTATGGAAACTTTGAGCCGCCCTGTTTCCGATCCTTCGAAACTTTATTGTTCCTTAAAAGTTTGATTTCTTTACTTCAAGTTTCGCCGGCACATAATACGGAATTAGGCATTTTCGGAACTTTTCAAATTCGAAACTTCAATCCCGCCGCGAATGGAAACGATGACGAGCGATCGGTGAAAAATAGAATACCTCGAAATTTGCGGAAATTTGCGGAAAAATTTGCTCATCCCACTGGCGCAGCTCTTCTCGTAACTTCTCGAGCATCGTTCGCGAAACGGGGAATAAAAGTTTGAGCGGGTCAGCGGGAAGCGAGAGATAAATCCGCTGCGCGGATTCCCCCATAAGAATAGGATTTCTTCAACAGTTTGATAGAAAGCGCGGTAGAGAAAATGATGACCCGAAGCTCTCGGCGTCGGTGGGGAGCCGAGATCCGCTCATCGTGTGAACAGCCGCGGGACTCTTGAAAGACGTGCAATGATAGAGATTAGAAACGTCCTATTTTGCGAGATTCCGTGTGCACTCGCAACGGATTCGTCGCGGCTTCTAGGAAATCACTACTTAGCCTTTCTGACCGTCGCGTTTTGCCGCGTTTTGCTTCCGCAGCTTGGGTTCGCAACTCGTGGAAAATTAAGAGTCCGGCAACCGATCCTCGATCGGCAGCTGGCGGAATAAAGTCTCTCGGCAATCGCTGGGTTATTGAATCAAGCGGTCCGTTTCGGAGACGGAATAAAACCAGTACAGGTGGAATAAAAAAGGGAAAAATTTCCCGAGTCATCCAATTGCGTTTCGGATCATCCCCGGCGATATGAGACGCGAGTCGAGGGGCGAGTAATCAAACGTCGCCGTACCGACGTGTGTTCTTGTTCGTGTTTTTAATTCCCCGAGAATCTCGCGAGGACGACAGTCGACGATCTTCAATATTGTTTCAAGAAATTTAAATGTAAAAACGACGACGGATGGGGGTTACGGTACGCCGTACGTATATAATACACCAAGTTTAATCCAAGTTTTCCGCTGCACGAAGCTGCGGAGGAAACTTGTGTGTTTCTGACGTCCCGGGCGCGTCTTACAACAACGCTGAAAGGATAGACAATTTACTTTCGCCCCGAAGGAAGATCACGCAATGATACGGTAGCTAAGGCATGGATATGCGTATATACACGTGACGCGTATAGACGCGTTATATTTTCAATACCAACACAGATTCACGGGGGGTGGGAACAACTTTCGAAGAACACTTCTTCAATTCGTGTTACACGGTCACGTAATAACCAGCCAGCCAACGATTGGGGATGAATTTACACGCGTCCTCGACTCGGACGTTTTATCCTTTTGTCAAACGATACCCTCCGCGACCAAAAATAGGAAATAATTGTTTCGATTGATACAACGCACCTTCGGCCGCAGACGCGGCGACGTCCCGACGCCCCGACGACGCCTCGACGCCCTGCAGACGCCGCGATATCCTATAAATATTTGCTCCCTCCTGTCACGAGATGTTTTCATAACCGTTCCGATTCCATCTAACGAGGGGCAACTTTACCGATAAGATGATGATACCGCCGACTGATTCATCAACCTTTGGCCACCTTTTTTTCAACGATAGGTATACACGTATAATTGAATCAAAGTCAACGATGCCTTTTCCTTGCTTCCGGTCTGTCTTGACAGGGTGAAAGGAAATAGGGACACCGTTTTTAAACTAAACAAAAAAAAAAAAAAAAAAAACTCTGCTCATCCGGCGCGGTTTAACAACTCTGAAAACTTGCGGAACTTTTGTGAGTGTATCGCTAAATGTAACGGTCAGGAATATTTCTCCTCGATTTTTGCGATTACTTTCAATCGTAGACCAATTTTTCAGCCGTAATTATTTCGCGTACCCCTCTTGCAATCAGCACAGACTCAATTAACTTATGTATACAAGAACACGCGCCATGTACTTTGTTTTATCAAATAGCAAGATTTTCTCGTTTATTTGAATCGGGTAAATAGACGGATTTCTGACGTATCTGCAGGAGCAATTCGCAATTTAATCGAAATTAATAAGATCAATTATTCGTATATAATAACAAAAGGACGAAACGCTGAGGGGCGTTCTGTATTCCTCAAAATTAGGATGTATAAATTCCGGAGCGGAGGAAAGTTATCAGACAAACAGAAATCATTCCATAAGATTTTTTCGCCACGTATCTTGACTTGTCAGATGAATACAGAAATTTTTCTCGGAATAATGAGCCATACCAATTTGGATCCAATTTTGATGGAATCGCAACTTTTGTGCCTATGACAATAAACGTAGATAATTATTATTTCTCTCCTCGATAAAAACGTTCCACCGATAATATCCCAACGCATACCTATCGTACAATTTTTCAAACAAACGAAACTTCGATCGACGGCGTCGTGCTGCCGAGGAATATTTAAAAAATAATAAGAAAAACGAAAAAACGAAACAAGCGAAATAAAACTTGAAAAAGTATTAGGAGAAAAAAAAATAAACGAAAGGGCAGAGAAAAAATTATATATTAAAAAAAAAATAAAATAAAATAATAATAACAATAAAAGAAACGTACAACCAGCGGCTTGTTTCGCGTAGATCAAAGGGAGGCAGTTCTGACGCTAAAGAGAAACCGGTGGAAAAAAGAGGCCCAGACGAGAGATGAGAGAAATGAGAGAAAAAGAGAGGGAGGAAGAGCGAGACAGGAAAAATATCCTCTCCTCGTGTTTTGTACCGTAATGGAAAAGTGATACGTTGTTTACCATTCCATGCCATCACCCTGCATGCCGTAACCGTCATGCATGCTTTATACGCCTACCGAAATACCTCCCAACGTCGAGTTAGGATAAAAAAAAAAAAACAAATAAATAAATAAAGAAAACAAGAGGAAAACGAGAAGCGGAGAAAAAAAAGAATCCAAATTGTACCTGCGTAAATTTTGAATCGAGATGCGAAGCTACGTAAATTCCCGTCATCGAATTTCCCTGCTTTCGAAAATTTTCCCATCCACAGGTAGGTATATTTAAATACACCAGGTTTTACCTCGTTTCGATGTTAGCCCGAAGGAATCCAGGAGAAATTATCCGCCGCCGAGGCTGAACTTGCGTAATTTCATCGGGCTTGCAGTTGTTTAACAGGATTTATCCACCACGTGGGATATTGGCCGCAAACTTTAGCCGGCCATGTAAGTTGTAAATTGGCAGTTAAGCTCGTGTCCTAGAGCTAGGCCCAGAGTGGCCCACACGTGCATTCGATCGCCGTTGCGGATTTCGAGACCTCCTCGTCCGCCGACCTGAGACCGTCGACGCGCACCTCGGTGCAGAACGTTGGCACACACACGCACACACACACCTGTGTATCCGTACCTCGGCCCGCACACGCTATCGCGATGACGGTGGAGAGAGACCATCTTACCCTAATTACCTAATTATCCAAAGTAATTACCTCACTACTGCATAATCTCTAACGCCACCCTCCGGGGTACTGACGGATCGCTGGATGTACGCGTGCATGTGTTAACGTACCTACGTATGTGCGTTATCTCCGCATCTGTACCACGTAACACTGCGCGTACGTCCCGAGACTTAGAATCCGGAGGATCGGATGCAGTTATTACTGGAATATTTTTTAATATAATTAATTCTAACCTAAACGTCGGACAATTCGATCGGTGAAACCGTTTGAATTCACTCGAAATCTTACATACATCGCTTACGATCTCGTAATATCCCGGGAAAATGTTTCGTTAAATCTGTGTGAAACCTTTCGAATTCTTGACATTGCGTGAAAACTGTGTGTTCTTGCTATATTGAACATCAAGGAAGAAAAAACTTTGAGCATTGTTGTACTCCGTGCGTCAATTGGACCGCGAAAACTTGAAAATCTGTTTTTTATTAACCCTGTGTCAGAATGTACGTTAGACCACGGCAGTCACTTCACCGTGCACGAATCGTAACGTCTAATCACTTCTGTTCCATGTCATTAATGAGAGAATAGAGATATTATTTTTTGACCGCGTGAAGCAATTCGAGTAGAAAATCACAGCCGTTGATTGCTAGTCTGCTGTAGAGTATATCTAGCTACTTTGCAGGAAGATACTGACTCGTCTTGCTAATAGTGAAAAGACTTGGTGTAAAGGTGAAATTATCCTACGATTTTGCAGGCCGAGTAAATTGTCTGAGAGAGCCCGTTTCGGTGTCTAATTGGTTTACTACCGCGTGTTTCGAAGAATACATAAGGAAGAAAAAGAGGACAGAAGGAAACCATCAGCTGCCTGTAATTCTTGTATACGAAAATTAGAAATGAATTATAATTTTTCAACGGTTGCACACAAAACTGGAAACAATTCTTTTAATGTATGGTATTATATGATAGTTCTTCGAAGAAAAAACAAATCAGAAAGCTCCACAAAATTTCATTCCCACGCGGTTACGCGGGAATTCACACTGTTATAATCGCACGTAGCGAAAATTCTAGGCCGTGACTGAAAATGTGCAAAGTACGTGTGTAGCAAAATGAAATATTCGCCAAGAGTTTTCGAACCTGCCAAAAATAGCCAAGTGTCAGAAATTTGTTATTCTTTTCAGGAATTACTCGCGGAATCGTTTTCAACGATCTTTCGCCTCTTCATATTTTGGGAATCCTCTTTCCACGCTACTCCATCGATAATTGTCTCACGTCTAGTGGTGGTTTCATATCACGCAAGAGGAGGGTCTATATGGGAGAAGCGGATAATCCGAAAGAAGAGAAAAAATCACACAGTGAAGGATAAATAAGGGATCAATACCGAAGTACCGTTGATCCACTTTGATCCCCATTGATTCGAAGGGCCACCTCTTCAAAATCCGTTCGGTTTTCAAAAAGCCTCGAGGCAGTCAGGTGTCCGAGTTTCCCCGGTCCTTTCAGTCCTCGTGGTCTCCTTTGCAGATAGTTTTTTCCCCAAAACGATGCGGTACATTCGGCCGAATTTGTGTGAGAAACGAAGAAAAGTGGAATGAAATAGAAGAGAAAAAATACACACTTACCGCAGACGAAAATCACTCTATCCTAAGCGCGATCGTGAAAGGCTGCAACACAAAACTCGGCTCATTCTTTACTCTTCGATTCTTTCTATACCGGCGATCGAAAATCGATGGAACAAAAAAAGGGGAGCGACGAAGAAAAAAGTTGTTGACTTAAGCGCGTGGCGAATTCGGCTTTCCAAACATTTGCTACGACGGATTTTCCCGGATACTTCTCTGTGCAGACACACACACACACACACCGAAGCATATTGCACATTATGTGGAAGCGTATACACGAGTGAAATATTGGCCCGAGGATCGATTGTTCGACGAGAAAATCGAACGACAGATACTTGTTAAAGTTTTTTTTTTTTTTTTTTTTCCTTTCACCTTTTCATCCCCATTTTTTATTCCCGCGCGGCGTCGCAATTTCGGCCAAGAAATCTCCGGCGTTATTCGATCATCAAAGTTGTTTGGACTTTCGCTTTAAGTATATAATACACCCGACCAAAGTTAGGATAATGCTTCAGGCTAGGGATGGTTGGTACGATGTAAGGAATCGTCCTTACCGCGATACAATGCGAAAGCATACAACAACCCTGCAAGTCGATCAAGGCAGGAGTTGATAGTTGGAAAGTCCCTCTTCCAAAATCATAATGAATTCGGAGAATCCCGTCACCCGTATACTCTGCATACATACGTACATACGTACATGTAAAAAATAAAAAAAAATAAATAAATAAAGAAGAATCCGTTGTACGTACAAACGACGCGTGTATATGCCACTGGTTATGCCCTTGCACAAATCCATTCGCGGAATCGCCCAGGGCGGGTTAATTTTCTCGAATAAGAGCTGAATTTTTTCATCATATAAAAGACGCTGTCGTGAAATTTATTTTTTCACGTCATGTCGTTCATTTTTGTATTTTTGTATTTTTTTTTTTTTTTTCATTTTTATCGTAACCGTGTGCGTGCCCCTTGTTTTTTTCTTTTTTTTCACACGATTATGTACAATATACGAAACCGAGAAGTTGAAACAATGCAGAAATTTGAAAGCGTACACGCCGTCTGCAGCAGGAACCGCGTTGTAAACTGTATTTGCATAACTGATTTACGTTTTCAGACACGAGTCGTGCCAAATTTCTCACGAAATATCAAAACTCGTGCATTTACGTATACCTGTACGTGTATAATACATATATATATATATATATATATATATATATGCGATACATATGTACTCTTTTCATATCTGATCTCTGCATTCTAAATCTGACACATGTACGTATGTACAACGTGTGAAATTCGCCGAAATTTTGCCAAAGGTTCCACGAATATCCTTGAGTCTTTGAAGTTGACGAAAGGAACTTTCCAAGAGGGTGGAGAAAAAAAATACTTTTTACCCTGATATGCGAAACGGGCGTATCGATTCCCCAGATTTCTGTACATCGAGACCCTCGTCGCGTATTTCGGAATGCGGGGTAATTCTGCTGGTGCGGTGTCTTGATCGAGAATCGACGAGTAAATCGACTCGGGGACTGTAATATTCCACACGGAGATGACGCGCAAGTGAGGAATAATTTTTAAAAGAAATTGCGAAGCGAGTCTACGCTAACGAGCGTATAAGATGAACCTTGAGTCGCAGCAGGTTGGCGTGAATAAACCCAAGGCCTGGGTCAGCATCAGCAGCAGCAACGGCAGCAGCAGCGGCGACGTAGCGTGTTAATCGAGCATTTGAACGGGCATAAAGCAGCGTAAAACCATGTATTCCTCCCATAAAAATACCACTCTAAGAAAAAAAAAACGGCCGCATGACCGCTCTCGGACGTCGGGGATATATTATCTCTGTAATACAGCTCTTAATTCGTTCGTTTCGTGATAAAACATTAGTTTCAAACTTGTCGAGCAGCCCCGGCGGACACCCACAGCGGGAACAAGCTCGGAAATCGGCGTTCAAAATTTATGCCCAAGTACCTAACCATGCGCCGCCGCAAGAAACATGCCTTACGATATTATTGCTATACGCTGCACTATATTACCTTTCCTCGATTCTAAACCTCCGCGTTCCTGCCCTACGCTCGTATCGTTATACCTTTACACGCATCTTCTCGTTTATCGTTTCGATGTCGTTTGAATCGCCCGTGCTGCATGCTCCCTTTTGCTGAAAATAATATAACCTTTCCGCGATTTCGTATTACTTGAATCCGTACTGCCGAGAATCCGAACAACGACGGCGAAACCAATGAATACAGAACCGTCAACATCCTTTTTTTCTGGTAATTTCATCGGTTCACTATTGAATTGCGATTTTTTACACGTTTTCTTCACTTTTAAGCGAATCCTTCTGAATTGCGGTTACGTGCATTAAAATTAGAGTGTAAAACACGAAATAAAAATAAAAAAATGATTCAGTTTTTATTCAAAATTGTGATCATTGTATGATTTATAGCGAATGAGACATTATTTTCCATGTTTTAGGGTAATAAGAACGCTTTGAGTGGATGAAGTTGTTTTGTCGATATGGAAATGAAAAAGTTCTCCGTGAATTGCAAAATTATTCAAGTATGTAGGAAAAATGTGATTTTCAAGGGTAGGCACCATCTTCGATTATTTCAACAGGTTAATGGACAAGAAACCAAGTGTACATTGTATGTAGTTTTTATTCTTCGGATTTCTGGCATTGTTGACACCGCCTAACCGCAAAACAATGAAACGAATATAAGAACCGAAATTTAATTTGCCAAAAAATGGGGACGGGTAAAAATGAAGAAAGATCAATAAATCCAAGTGCCGATATAATATCGAATTCTTACAGAAGCGGAGACTTAATTTATAGAATTTTGAAACGTTCAAAGTCGAAATATAGAGAAGTAAAAGCATATAAAGGTGAAAACATAGAACGCCGAATTCTAGAACCATCAGAATCTCTCTCGATAATATAGAATCCTCTGCAGAGATACTCGATTCAGCCGTTCTACGTTTTCACCTTTCAATATTCCGTCTTTCCGTATTTCTGCTTTCAATATTTTCAATTCTCTACACTTGTACTTTCCACATGTTTAAATTCTACAAATAAGATTTTCACGTCTATTAAAAATTCGATATTCCGGTTCTTCCAAAAATGATTTTGACAAATCGACAAAGAGACAAAGATAATTACCCAAAAGTTTAACAATGCGCAACCGTCGTTGTCTCCGCCTCCCGTGTACGAAATGTGCGTAAAATCGTAGCACGTAGTTCAGGATATACATATTAATCCACACATGTACGCTCTTACAGGATTCTATCCGTATAGTGGTTTTAGTTTATCATCGGGGAGAGGCTCGCGTCTCTCATTAGTTGGTACGACGCCGCAGGCTGTGCGTGAGTTTAATTTGTGGCGAGTGTGCTCGTGCGTGTGCCCGGTGCGTGTGCGGCGTGGGCGGCACGCACGCTACATTCCAAAGTCCGAGAGGTCGAACCCGGGCGCCCATCGTACCCTGCACCATTGCCCGCCAAACTATCAGATAATGTGAAATACGCGCTTGTATATTACGCACTCGATAGAATTTTAATTTAAAGAAACAAAAAATTTTACGCCATTTTTCACGGAATGTACGAAAGCAGCTTGCCGCGGAAAACGAGTTTTTCTCTTTCTTCTTTATTTCTTTTCGCTTATGTCTCCGTCACGTTCCAAGGTACGCGAATTTACATCAATTGACGAACGTTGTTATATTTTTAGCCTGCATGGCAGCCCGGTTGCGATAAAACAGTTCGTGACGAGGCGTCCGCGAGCCGCGACCTGCCACCCTGCAGCATTTTACATACGGGGAGGATCGAGGAGGGCCTGTAAAGACCCCACTGAAAAATTTTCCTCCTATCTCAAACAATGCCAATATGTCGGTTTCGTGGGTCACTGCTCGTTCATGGATCTGGTCTACAGACAAAGACCCGCACACGCACGTGTCACACACGCAGGGCCAAGAAGGGTCTCGGAAATTCGAGGGGCACGCCTATGCGGTGGATACGCAGGGTGAAATTTAGTGGAGAATAGGGCGTATCTCCCCCTCTCCCTCTCTCTCTCTCTCTCCCGACATCGTCCCTCCTTTACTACCGAACTCTTAGCCCAAGGCGAGGTTTACAACCCTCCTTGTGAATCGGGACGTGTGCGCATACATTTTCGAAATTCGCTTCGATCTCGTGTGCAGGGTGTGTGTATAGGTAGGTGGGTATAGGAAGGCGGTAGGTACCCACCACCCTGCACTACGCCGCTTTGGACAAGGCCTACGAGCCGGGTTGGCACAGAAACCGACCCCCTCCCGCCCCTCGGCCCCTTCGCAACTCGCTACTGTAGGTCCCGGATAGCGCCGGATCCCGGTTACAAAGGAGATTAGTAGGTGCAGGGCAACGGTCTATGCGATATCCACCAATCCGTGGCCTTTCGTGCCGTATTGTTGCGAACCGAGACGTCCGTTTGACGCACTCGTCGCTTGTACAACCTTTCGGACAAACTTGATCAAATAATTTATCCCGGTTCGAGATCTTGAGACAAGTTTTCAAAAAAGGGTCAACTACTTGAACGTTTCGTTGTCCATTTTCGGCACAAGGACTATTTCGAAGGACGACATACGCGCAAGGCACTCGATTTCGAACAAAAATGTAGAATCTAATTGAGAAACGTGTCAATTTCGTTGTAATTTATAGACGAATTGTTCCAGCGGCCGGTAATGCCGAAAATTTTTGCTTTTCACACCGTCCGAGTGAACCGAAAGATGCTTCAACGCTAGAGAGAGCAAAAAGAGGATATGATCGAGAGAAGTGAAGTACGATTAAAGGTTAAGGGGGACGTCGAGGACGCGATGAAACAAATTGAACCAGAATAATATTCACCAGTATTTCATCCTCGTTTTAACCCTTAAACATGGACCGCTCAGCAGGACATCCGGTCCACGCGTCCTCGTGGTCCCTAAACGTCTTCATGAGCGAGTGAGTCGGTTATATCCGAAAGGCGAGAGGGGCGAGGGAGAATAGGCGTCCGGTACACGGTCGGAGATATGCGGTTTTACCAAACGGTTGGCTAATTTATGTGAAGCTTGCGCTAGCCGCGGAGCTTAACCGCACCATCCTGCATCAGCTGGGGGTCCCTCAAGTTTGCGGACCTGCGAAGATCACACGGGACATAAATTGAAAGTAATGGTCAACTCGTTGCTCGACGCGTCTTGTATTGCCAACGCTCGCGCTTTATAATCGCGTGTGCAAAGAATGTTACTCAAACACGCAGGCGAATAATTCCTCGGTACTTCGTGAAGATATCCAGATGCGCCGATGCGTTTCAATTTATATTTTAGTAATTTTTATCCCGTATGGCGATACAGGATAAGCATTGGCTTCGGTCGTTGATGAATTTTCCTAACTTCGATCAACCTCGACATTTTCACATATCTTTTATTCGAAAAAAATAGGTCTTTCGAAAAATGTCGATCTGTTCTTCCCGAGAAACTGTCACGATGGTCTCGGCAATGGCTCGACGAAAAGTGTCAAATTTACACGACTAACTTACGTTCAAATGATGAGCGTGAAATAAATTGCAGTGTCCCATTTTTTTCCAACGTATGCTTCAAACGAAAACGATGAAAATTAAAAGAAGTCGAAGTAATCTTAACACATTTTTCTCGACGTTGACAAAAAATATTACCTACACAGATTGTACTGCAAATTTAAGTCCAAGCTTACGAGCTTGCAGGACAATCTTCCGTAAGATATATAATGGAATATGTCCGCAGGTTAATCTCGTTGCACAAAATTGAATACATGAACTGAAAAACGAGGAACATGCGAGCCCACGTGCATGATGGGAGAGGATCGAGATGAAATCTCGAAATGGAGAGTGGTAAGGAGAGAGAGATATGCGTCGGTGGTGTGGCGTGAGGTGTTGACGATCCTTCGAGACCGCGGGAGGTAGCCACCACCTACTGCGAGCTAAGAACTCTAAATTACGTGTGGACAAGGCTTTTTATGTCTTTATTGGTTATAGATGACGTACCTTAATTCTCAAAGAAAGTTTCACCGAACATTCCGACTACCAGTTAAGCCAACGGTTTTTCAAATCGAGCTTGATCCTCGATTCTTACGGTATATAATGTGCGGGAAAAAATTCTTTGTTTTTTGAATTTGTTCCCGAGAATCGAGGGAACGTGATCCCGACACTCTGCTGACGGAGAAAGGCGCTTCGGCGCGGCAGAATTTCGGGGCGAAACGAGGGTTGGTTTGTCTTTCTTGGGAGAGGGAAAACGACGCGACGATAACGCGATATCCTAACGTAGTTGAGTCATTTCCTGGTGACCGCGTAGTGGATCATGCCGGTCCCCGAAGGTCCCACAGGACGATTTTGTCAAAGGATCTCTATTCCGCGAGAAAGTATATTATACTATTTGGCCCGAGGCTAGGCGGGAATTGTGACGGCAGGGGTTCCATACCGCACAGTTTTCGGCTACGAGCGAGTCTTCTCATTTTTCTTGCACTCTCGCTAGCTTTTTTCTTCTCTTCTCACTTCCTCCTCGTTCCTTTTCTATTTCCTCTTCTTCCGGGGTGATCATGAACCTTGCCACTGTGTATTTATCCTTTATGGTTTCGCTTTTTACAGACCGGCCCGTGTATACTCAACAGAATTGAGTACGGGTTTACACTCGCGCTGGGAAAATAGAAAACTAAATATATCCTACGGTCCGAGTTACATTTGCCGAATTGTAAACGGTTTTACTATACTAATTTTGCCATAAAACGCGCGTTACGATGAGAAAGAAACGGTGAGCATCGTTTCGCTCTCGAATGCAACCTCGTCGTTGCAACTGCGCTTGTTATTATCCTACGGAAAATTTTATCACTGTACTTTAGAAATTAAGTGCCAGTTATCGTTGCATGAATTAATTTCGAACGACTTTGGTATTTATTTCTCGTGATTCTTTCCCCCGTGAAACTACAGTTCTTCCGAGTGTAGCCATTATTCACGTTTTATAGAAATTCTTCGACTTTCCGAGCACCGCATAAACCTCGCATCATTTTTGCTCCAACTTCTTTTCTTTTCTTTCTCGATATTTCATCTTCATCCTCGAGCACACTTCGTCGAGTTTTATACAATACGGTTTATATCGAGGGTTGAAAACATTCAGGTTTTAGATTTGAAATATTGAAAACGTCAGGCCTTTGAAATGATGGGCAGGCTTGCGCTGCAACGGACAGGAAAACTCCACCTCTAACGATCTGTTCCGCGTGTTCCCGGATATTCGCATATTTTTCATCGTGGTTAAAAATCCATGCGGAGTGGAGAGAGACGACGCTGATCGAACCGCACCCGACTGCCCATCATCGGAATACCTTGTTTGTATGTGCAATCGAGCGTGACTCGTGTGACGAATTTCGATGCTGTTGTCCTTAAGCTAAAATTTGGCAAAAAAAAAAAAAAAAAACTGTCATTTTATACGTACTCGACTTGGGAAAACAGCTTTCGAATATTCTGCACGAGTGTGCAAAGAAAATTGCACCTCCCACGCAAGAAACAGAATTTTCAAATTATATTTCGACTCGCCTCACTTTTAAAAATTCAAAAAGTGTTATTATTGTACAAAAAAATAAATAAATAGTAATTTTGCAAGTACCAAGTTGTTGCACCGAATTTATCGGTCAGGATACACACCTCCGATACGGGGGTAGAAAAATGAAGAAAAAATTCATTGCAACAACGATCACGTGACACGGCGTAAGATCGAATATACCTATACAATAGATAAGATGACAAACGTGATGCGGAGGTAAAAACGAAGCGGCCGATTTGGCACTGAAGGATCTCTCAGCTGTTCGAAAAAATAATAATAACGAGAGGCAAAAACAATGGTTCCAATCACGCTGAGTAACAATGCGAATGGGGAAAGGAGGGAACAAAACGCAATTGCGTCTAAGGGCCCCCCATGACGACGGCGGGTCGCGTTGGCAAGGTTGGTAATTGGACGCGGGAGGCGAGTCCCTACGTGCCAAGTGCCCGACGCCCTTACTTTCTGGATATATACCGTCATTGTTTACACCCCCCGCTTCGAGTCGGGGATGCGGCCGATCTAACGCGGATTTCGCCCGGTTAACCACCTGTGGTTACAAGGCGGAGTTTCGTTTGACTTGATCGGGATCCGCGGGTTTGCTCGACCGCGGAGTGCATCCGAGGATCACCTCGAGACACGTAAGGTTGGTGCATAAGGTAGATACGTGGAGGGCTTGTAAGGTTACCGTGGCGTAGGTATATTCGTTGGAAGAAAAACGGACTTAAAGTCGCCCGATGTAATTTACAATCTCTTAGTCGGCAATAAAGCCGGGGCACTGTCCATAAATTAATCGCATGTTGCTCGCGCCGTTGTGTGGATGCACGTACGTGCACGAGAAGCCTCTACCACCTGCTTACGGAAATCCTCGACTTTGCACGCGTCCGTTATACGGTGTAGATTCGCCTTTGGTAATGCTGAAATATGTACATGTACCCTTACATCGAGTTTATATACGCTCTTAGCGCGCACTTCACGTGCCATTGCGAACGCTCGTAAACGTTCCTTACGTCTGTGTTACCCTCCGCCTTTCTAAAAGACTCACTTTTATTCGCCGATCGCTCGCGTCGTTGGATACTCGATACTATCGACACTCGGTCAAAGTATTTTTTCAATTTTTACAATCAAAATTAAATCCAATCCAACAATTGTTCCGACGGTACGAACGAAGAGGAAATTGTTCAAATTACCTTACACGTGGAACGAAAATGTTTTTCGATATTTCCTTTCTATCAAAACGTCTGCTGTATCGCAGTACGAAAAGTATCGTTGCGATTTTCACATCATATTTGGGCAGTGAAATTATTTTGTAAAAATTGCTACACGATTTTTCAATTATTGTATTCCAAGAAATTATTTCTTCAATGTAATTTAGGTTACGTTAAACGCAACTGTGAACCATTTGACAAAAGTTGGGGGCATGAGACTGATGCAAAATATAATCTTCGAGTTACAGAGGCTTCGATTAGTCACAAAATAGGCTCCCAAAATCGAAACCTAGGCAAGAGTTTTTGACCCAAAAAATTTGAGAAAAAGGGAAAGGAACCAAGGCTACGAAATTTTATATACACTGTACTTCTGCGAATTGATTTTTTTCAAAGAGCAAGAATCTTTCGCCGAAAGCCTCGCGCGTGACAAATTTCATATTTACTATTTTTCGCATTTTATTTTTTGTTTTAATTTTCTCAGAGTTTATAAAAGATGTCGCTGAAGATGGAGAAAAACGAAGGAACCTCGCGAAATTGCGCCGTATATTACACGTACAGGATTTGCTTCCGTCGAGAGAAAAGAGCCACCTGCATTTTAGTGAGCGGAGGATTCACATGCCTCGTGAAGAACCGAATGTTCTAAAATCCAAAATCTAAGCCACGAATAGAAGCGTGGAGCCTCCGGTCCAGCTAATCTCAGGTATATACTTGAAATTCCAGGCATAACATCACGATCGCAATTCGGCTGGATACGTTTAAGAGCACGCGATCCTGAACGCGGAGCGTAGTACCGAATTGACGCGCTTTCCGACATTCCCGGAGCCCCGGGCACCGTTGACCTTTCAACCTCCGCCTCCGCTTCTCCTTCGTCTCCTTCTTCTGCTCCCTTTCCTTCGTCTCCGCCGTTGCCCCAGAGTCGACGAAAGCGTTGCAATTTCAAAGCGGTCGAAACCCAACGCGACCCACGTATTTAGACGGTTCTTTTTTACGCAAATTCTCTTGAATTATACGGATACATAGTCGGCCGAATACGTCTTGGGAAAACGAAAATTAGCATTCGGAGATTCTTTTGCAAGCCGAAATTCCGATGTATGTTTTCACACTAGGTAATATAGCCAGAAAACGCGCGGAATTCCCCATTGTGCTAATTGATTTCAATTTATTCATTAATTTTCATCCAAGTTGGAAGAAAAATCAGATTTCATTTCCCACACTCCGCATATAACACGACGCGAAAATATACTATGCGATTAAAACGAATCCCGGCACACCTCGGCCGCAAAAAAAAAATTCTTTCGGCTGTGGTGAACGCAGCGCAAAAGAACAGGGCGAGCGAAATCTCTCTCCGATTCCCTCGGGCGAATTTCGCGACTTTATCCACTCGGAGAATCTTCAACGCCCAAGAGGAGATAGCCGATGGCGTTACCAGCGGCGCGTCTTTTTTACAGTCCAACTATACGACCCTCGGTCATTTTATTTTATTTCATTTCGTTAGCTTTTTTTCATCGCCGGTATGAATTCCGTCTTATTCGCGTAATCGGATCACCATGGAGCACACGAAGAGTTTTCTCCGGTGGTAATCTTTGCGAATAAGAGGTTAAAAACGTCGACTTGCGAAAACTGCGGCTAGTATACTGGCTAATTAGCGTAACATTACACGTAACTCGTTCGTTGTGAAAAACATGCTAATTCCGTTTTCGAATATTACCTGTACCGTGGTGATCGATCGCATAGTGGAGGGACGTGTTTATATTATATCGACGCCGACACAAGGTTCTTGGTCTTTTGCCTGACGGCGAGTAAAAGACTATTTGTACGGTAATTGAAAAAATATAACGAACAACTGCCGCAATTAAAGAATCAAGGGAAAATCCAATTACAGATTAGATATATGTCTTACAGGTTCATTACTTCCCGGGGAAAGAATAAAGGAAGAGATCTTCTCCCCTCTCTCGTCGACCTTATACAAACCACCACCCACCACTAATTAAAATAAAACATTTTTCTTACCCTGCTCGGCGTGGTTTAAAACTTATTCCCTTCTTTTCTTCTTCCATCGGTCGCGCGCTGGTCACGGACTGAAAAAAATAACAAGTATGATGGAAAAAGAAGAAGAGAAAATTATGAAAAAAAAAAAAAAAAACCGGCGGGGAGCTCAGAATAAGACGAGATAACCAGCTTTGAAGTGGATAGTATATATACGTACGTATATATCGTACCTATGTATAACAAGTACCTAGCTAAACTCTCCCCGTTCAGGCATTAAATAAAAATGTCCCCCACAACTCCATTTTATTTTCCTCTCTCTATCTCATTTTTTGTTTTCACCTTCTACCTGTATTTATTTCTTTTTCGGCAACTCTTGTAATTAATTCAAAAGTATAAACTTTTTATTTATCCTCATTTTACAGCTTTTATCCCCAGCAAAACTACGTTAACCTCCCTGGTTACAATATTAAGCAAGAAAAAACGTCAAGTGCACCGCGCGGATACTTTAAATTGAGCTTCCCTGACACGGTACGTAACTTTTATGTTGTTTAAAAGACAAATTCAACGCTCGATATTTTCACATATACGTCAGACGTGCAAGTGTCGAAGAATGAATAAGACCGCGATATGAATAAAATGAAAATAAATAAAAATCGGAATCGAAACTATACGTAAATCTTAATTTCACCGTGCCATATGTGGCAACTCGCGTTCACTATTTTTACGCTTTATTACAGTGATTTACTATGGTTACGCGAGGTATAGCTTATACGCGATCGGAGAGGGTCTCACCTTGCCTTCCGGGCAAACTTGTAAAAAATACATGGGGTGCACCAGCATCAGGCTCTCGGCTTGGGGATCTCCTGCCTGCCTGCCTGCCGCCCCAATCTCGGCGCATGAGACGTATTCGATTTCAAAAACATTCACCATTCCGGTCCGTTCGCTCCGTATTTATATGTATATGAATACTGTACGTGTCTCTCCCCGGAAATTTTACTTGCAAAGGATCAATTCAAGATTTCGAGAATCAAATACTATATCGACATAAAACATACATTACGGGGAACCGGAACGATTTTATTCCGATTTTGTGTAACGATATATATCTATAAAAGAACATTTCAAGTATTCCCCGTCACTTCTGCAGCTGTATCACGTATGATATTTCTATTTCTTTTCCTACTTCGCGTTCGACTCGACGATCTCGGGATATAATTTTAGTGATGAAATTCATTACCGCAGGAATATATCCTTCAGCTTATAAATAGCAAGTTCGGATTCGGAGTGCTATTCCGTACGATATCTCAAGAGATGTAACAGAATCTTTGGAAAGTTGGAAGACGACGAAGAGAAGGAGGACAAGCCCCCCTCATGCGGTGTAAGTAGCTACGAGCTAGAATTTGCGATAATTTTGGCAGATAGTGGATGCCTGCACGTATATATGTATACATATATACATATACATAATATAACTAGGCAGTGTAAGGTAGAGTTTGAGCCGGTGTATAATAATCACCGACATCTTGTGAATATTCATGCGCGCGGAGAGCCGAAAATGATCTGTGGTTCTCTAAAGTATTAACATACTTGAATACTATTACTCGGGTGGCTATGTACGGTACGTATACATGCATACATCCATAGATACACCGACGGGTACGTATATATACAATCCCGAGCCTCGGAGGCGCCGCACTGTATTCACGTCTCTAGACGACGGCGTCATCCTCGCACAAACAGGCGGATAGGAGCCCTGCCACGGCCGAAGGAATCGGTAACGAACGCGTCATTTTTCACGCAATCAATGAATCCGTTCCTAAGATAACTTATTGAAAACCAAACGAAACAAATATCAGCGCATATATCACGGGGGGATTTTTAATGCCCCGCCTTGCCAGCATGGCATAACGACCATGTTAATCACCACAGAGGCCAGACCGGCCCATCTCCTAATGAGCTCGGTGCAAAGCAAACACGTCTATAGGTATACGGGTACTCGGTCATATGTGCGTGTGCACACACGCCTTTACACGCCGGCATGTACGTACGTATGTGCAGCTCACGCATGTTGCCGCGTATTAATACTTGTACAAACATCTGCGTTTACACCACCAGTGCGATATAGACTCGCTGGCTGTGCCGATACCATCCATGGTCATGCCCTCCTAGCACTGTGGCGAGGATGAAGAGAACTTGGAGCGAAAGGATCGACTCGGAGAGTAATTTTGAATAAGAGAGAAATACACGCGAGATGAGAACACAAGGCGGAATGAGAGAAATATGCTTACGGTATTTACGACTGTGACCTCCTGCACTTGCGACGATCATCAACCCTTTGCATCCTCGACGCCCGTTAGTGTTATATAAACATATAGATTCCCGAGCCGACACGCGAAACGACGTGACTGTTGGAATTGCCGTTTATGCTGTTGCAGTAAAGACGATGGAGCGCGATAATTGTAAGGAAAAATCGCGGCGCGTTATGGTGGTGCAATTTTGCAACTTACATCTTTCAGGGCCTCGTCAAGCGGTTATTGCTATCCATTATTTGTACTTTCCAATGAGGTATTATCGCAGTGGAAAGGCTAGAGTGATAAGAAGGTTCCTTAAACGATCTTGAATCCATTGGCGAAACTATATACTAAACTCGCATCAATTTTTTTGAATAGCGACGCCGGCAGTATTGAATGGAAAAATAATTAAATTGCGAGTCAATAAAATCAAGATCTATCGATCAACCTCACGTGAGTTCAAAATCTGCGAAACACGTTTGGAATGCTTCAACGAAGCCAATCCAAGTCAGTATATCAAAACTCACGGACTTCCGTGTTGAAAAATGTACCAAGTAGGAAAAACTTTTCCGCATACGACTGCTTCGCGACAAGATCCTGATGGTTGCAGACTTGCTAAGTCTACGCTTGTAGTGCTATAGCCAACGAGGCCTACACCGGAGCATGGATCCACTAAGCAAGGCCCCGAAGTAATTAGCTGGTTATTAACTCGTCGAGTTTGACCGTGGCAGGATGAGATAGGGCATAGGTCGCAAAGCGATACGTCAACCTGTAGGATAGTCGGAAAGTCGAGAATTGACGGAAGTTTAGCATACGTTGACTTACTTGAACCAATTTGTTGGTGGGAGTTAACCACCGTGCATAATATACGTAATAATTATACTCGGCAGGACGAACGAGGCGTGGAGACGAGATGTGTATACCTAGTTTTGAGAAGGACCGGAGGAGACCTTCGGCGACTACGACGAAGATTGATGCTCGCTCAGGAATGAGACTACAAGGACGTCGCGTCGTTCAGCTTCGAACATCCACGCATGGATTCTACGCTCGCTATGAACATTGTTATGCCGAATTCCATGGTGGTTCACACTGTTTGTAACGTCGAATTTAGCCTCTCTTCCTGTTGATCTCCGTCAATCAACACTGAGCGAAGTAAACCGTTACAGGGACACGTAGATTCCAGCGTAACGGTTCAATCCGACGGTGAGTATCCGCCGATGTAAACGAAGAGCGGGATCAATTCCGAACGAATCTCAGTAACGAATGACAATCGTATTTCGTGTGTACCTACGTCTAACACGATTGCAGAGTTAGTCAAGGACTGGGACTGGAAAAAGCAGCAAGCAAGCTTTCGACAGCTGGTTCGAATCTCAGACCCGGGGCCGTCAGCAAGTAGCTCGTCAACGAGGAGCACCCCAGCATTCGAGCGAGTAGTGAAACCCCAACTCTTCTCGACGGATTTTTAGCCTCTGGGCAAAAGTCCGATGGAAAAGTTGCACTCGGGAGTGCTTCGCCCTGTTTTTTGGCCTGGATATAAACCCGTGGTATCTCCGAAAATTTTAAAACCTTTCCAACGGTCGTTCTTTCGCTAGTTACTCTCTTACTCTCTTTCTCCGGCTTCGCAACGCCGATAAATCGAAGGCAAAGAAAGGCGATTCGAAAGTTCAAGAAACGGTCGATGTGGCACGACGTCAACTTCCCTCAAAGTCGAAACTCCGCACTATTATCGTGCAACGCTTAAATATAGGTACATACGTAGGTATAAAGCCATCCGCGCTATTGCTTTGAGACCGCGGTGCAATTTATTCTGTAACTTCGTGATTATAACACAAAGGCTCTGGCAATCGCGTCTGTTTATGAGAGATCCATTACCGGAGTTAAGCTTGATCCTGACTCCGGGAGCCCGGAGTCTGCGCCGATTCTACGGTCTACCCAGGGCTCGGTACTGACTCCGGTGGTGCTTGGGAAAGTCCCGAACGTGCAACAACTTTGGCTTTGCTTGGTGAAGCGAACGCAGCCTCGCGAAAGGACCATGAGCGCACTGAGCAGAGTTTAGTAATCACACGGGTCGCTGCACCACAAAGCAAGACGCGACGGGCTGCGTATATATACGTTTACAAGTTCGTGTGTTGGTACGGGTGAGCAGCAGAAACCACCAGAGGACGAGCGGCAGGCAGCATAAGCGCGATCTTCAAACCCTGTGAGATGTTATTATTACCCTCAGATTCCAAGATCAAGAAACTTGGATTAATAAGATGGAGACCGCGCCTCTCGCGTGGGCCGTCCGACATTCAACGTCGTCTTTCCATTGGTCCTCTTAATCGTGCCTGCAGAACCAAGTTTGTCAGCGTTTCACGAACCCGTGATCTTTTATATTCGCACACTACGCGTAAAGGTGGAGTATGTACTTGAACTTTGCGCAGGTGATTTGCGTGATTGATCACTACTTATACACCGCTCGATATGCGGACTGCTTTCGCATTCACCGGCTTTGATCTGGCGCAGGGTACAATTGCAATCATCGTGCGACGTCTCGTCACATTTCCGACAGTCGGAAAAAACATCGCCTGCTAGCGTTTCGTATTGGAAGAATTGGTAACGGGTCGATACCGTAAACTAGTACGTTTTGACTCCCCGTGCCTTGAGACCATTGTACTTTTATAAAACGCATCAAGCCGGGTCGTAATGCTGATAATGTCGGTCATAATTGAGGCCCTTTGATTTAGACCACAGTCTCAGGTCGACCCTCGTGAAATCCACATTGTATGAATTCACCGTAAAACAATCAGACATTGGCCCCTTTGTAACCGAGCTACAAATGACGCGAGTAAATGTATACTTACATAGGCGCGTGTACGCTGGGACAACTGGATCCTTGGCAGAGAACGTATGAAAACGGTAAGTGGGAAGGACATCCTGACTGATTGTGGTCGCAGCAATCTTGACGTTCAGCGAAAACTTCGCTGGTACCCCTAGAAGTCGCCGTTTCTTTCTCCGTTACACGATACCCTCGTGGCCTTCGGAGCTTCAACAAAATTCAGAGCGTAAGACGGTGAGTATCGATGTTTGGTCGAGGAAGGAGAATCATTTATAAGACATGAACGATTTAAGGGAAAAGAAGGTTTCTCGTGGGTAATTTGATATCCCAGTTACACAGTCCGGCCCGAGTCCACCTGCTGGTATGTTTTGCATAAACTATACAGGCGTTCCCACCCATGCACACCTCACATCTACAGAGTATGAATGCGGATACGTTGAACGTATAGAGTATTATATCCTTTTGACGGTCTGGTAATGAGTCATTAACATAAATCACAAACAGATACATAACGCTGGCGCTTGGTATTCGAAACAAGGTAATTCAGAGCAAGCGGGCAGGCTGCCAGGGAAGCATGGAGGCAGGCAACAGCTGCCCTGGGCAAAGCTTTGCCTTTGTACCGAGACTCGGCAGAGTCCGATGCAGTGACATTATACGTCGTTATACGAACGTGGTACGTACGCGAACCTGGGTAAGTTTCAACGCATGCAACGTGTACAACGTGACAAGACAAAGCTGACCACTGGACTGAACCCCAGCAAAGAATTCGAAAATTCAAGTAGCAGTTTCGAGTCGCGTATGACCAAAGAAGACGATAAAACTGATGGAAGAAAATTCTAGGTCCGAAGAATCAGGTGCAGGTTGTGGAGTCCGACATTTAGCTGGTTCGTATAGTCCAGCTCGGTGAACCGCCGGTTGCCGGTCCACCCTCGCATCCAACAATCTCTGCCGCGTCGTTCAGAACCTAGAATTTTATACGCAATAGATCTATAGAGTCTAGTCGCTAACGTTTAGCGATAATTCTAGGGTTCCTCGTCGGATGCTGGGACCCTTGGGGGGTTCCTGGGTGACTTATGTCCAGGCCCTCGGGCCCCATACGATGCACTCAACGAAATGATCATTATTATTACGTATAGCAGACCGCAACAGCTGATGACGAATCTATGCGCGCATGTATGGGACCATGTTGGGTGAAATGCCCACGTGTCTGAACACCGGAGCCACGGCGCACCTTACACATGGCCGGTTTTATTCCAGGGCGTTCGAAACATCCGACGTTTCGGGATAATCACTGTCATCGACACCCAAAAACACACCTCTCGTTCTCTCCCTCGTTTTCTCGATCTCGGTGCCGAGATTCCTGGCATTCGTTGGCTGCCGAAAAGTCAATCGGGGAGGAAGAGGGGACGTTGGAAAAACGCTCATTGCACTCGGAAGGCAGGTTTCTATCGTTAATTAGGTGAGCTCGTTAATGCTTCGGCTTTTACAGCCATTTCGGAGTTACGTAATTGGGCAACGAGAGTCTTAGAGGGGAATCGGAGCCTCGGGGTGATCAGACCTCACGAATGACAGTACGTTGAAAAGGTTAATGCCTCCGGTACCGATAATTAACCTGTTACAATAATCGACAACCCAGGGGACGACGGGTACGCAAGTAAGTGGAAATATGTATGAAATAACGAGTCGCGAGTCATCCTCGGTCGTCATTCGACGCGATCATTCATCTCCACTCGATACCGGGCTCGATACCGTCGAAGAGATACGCGTCGGAGCGTGTACCCGGATTTATAAAATTGTAATGAGAGTTGGTATATACCAATCAACAGGCAAACCCTCTGCACGAGTAGCGTCTACTTAGAGTAACCAAGTATTACAGGCGATAGGCACTCCGGCGGGCAGATAATACCCGTAGGTAGACGACGTATAATTCCCGTGTATAAGCTACCAGCCTTGAACAACTGCTTGTAATTTCAAATCACTTCGAGGTATGCGGAGCTAATTGGAAATACTAAGTCATTTGGTGTGTACAACTACTTTCCCTAATTGAATCGTCCCGCAGCTTCTCGAGAGCAGCTCGTCCGGAGGTTTTGCTCGGAGCCTAAACGCGGAGCCGCGTTCGTTGGACATCTAATGAAATGACAGCGAGCTATAAATCCCCCTGTGCGCTTGATCGCCGACCTGGCCGTTGACAACGGGGTTTGAGGGTGGCAGGGGTTTGGCGAAGGTGGGACAGGTGCAAGTGACGCCTTTGATCTCCGATGAGATGACGCTTGCGGCCGGCGTTCGCGGGACGAGTAATTATCGAAACATGGAAATTTCGAACGATTGTTACATCGCGCGGTGGTTAAAAGTTAATTGAAAAACAAAAAGAACTATCCTATTGATCAAAGAGGATTCCACGCATTTTTCTACTCCTCCTACCGCACAACCGCTAGTTGCGTATAGACGAGAGGCTGCGGCCATGATGACGTGACGGACAAACCCGGGACGCGGATGAACCCACAAAAAATTCCCAATGGGTTCGGAATCGCGTGCTAGCTGTTGACGACAAATTGAGGGTTAAAATACAGTCGGTAAATAGTCGGACGGACAGAGCGAAGGGTGATTTCTATCTAGGCGGTCAGGGATTATGACCCTAATTTGAACTAGGTATCTCTCTATGTACCGATGCGCGCTAGGGCGAACGAATCAACGAATTAATCTATGCATTGTGTGAGAGACGGATTTATACTTTCGATGTGGATAACAGACCTATATAGTCAAATAGCGGGCTCAAAGAGCCAGGGCTAAATGACATGTGCCGATTCGTTCGACAATGAGATGAATCGTGAAGCGATGAGCGGAATTTTTCTTTTACAACGATGAGGTGAGCTGCGCGATTTTCTTATCTTTTTTTCTCAAATTGAAGAACATCGTCGGACAAACGACGCGTGTATACGTGCTATAAATCATTCTCACTCTCGTATCTTTTTGGACGCCGATAAATCAAGCCTCGTAGACGTCTTAAACTCCTTTTAATTTTCCTGACGCAGTTTCGGAGCGATTTCAAGCGGTTTCTATACTCCAAAACCCTTCTTTTCGTCTTTCTTTTACCGCTCTCTTCTCTTCTTCTCGCTTTGAGCTCGGAGAGATTCCTAAATTGCCGCGCGATATTTCATCGTTGGAGGAAAATAATTTCATAATTTTGTTTTATGCCCATATACCTCTATATATATATATATATGTGTGTGTGTATATACACATTCAGAATGCTCCGTCGACCATCACGGACAATTATCCTTGATTGATTGACGTAAGAGATCCCCAAATTCCAGCTGCGTATCCTCCTCGTAAACTCCTTCAACGCTACACTTAATACACGTAAATGTAATACAGTATCCCTGCACATGTGGATAGTTCGAAGATGAAATTTTCTTTCTCTTTCGCATTCTCCCACACCTCAAACCTATTATAGTTCCCGATCTGCGATCGAACCTCTCACATAACTCTACATTTCGGTAAAAAGAAATACGGGTTCGTTGTTTTGTCACCCAATAATAGATATCAGATACCACCTGAAAAATGGTTTATCGCCTAATGTCAAGTCAAATCATTCTAACAACAATTGACAGAGTATATCAAAAATTCGACGGGTAAAAATTGATGCAGTTTCAAAATGCATTAAGTAGATCAAAAAATTCTCTAAAAAAGTTTACTTCATTACATTGCTCAATATGTAAAATAGGTAATTAGTCTATCCGGATGGCTCTCGACTCCAGATTGACAAGAGTTCAACCATAAACAGGATGCAAAAACTCTACGTGTAAAACATGATAATACTGACTGTTTTTAAACACTAGACGCGTCGTATTATGTAACCGCATGCAAACCGTTCGTCATAATTCACTAGCGAAGGTACATTCATGTCGTAACTGATATCAATAAAATGATGATAAATTAGTACTTGAGGACGGTGAAAGGTGTTCCATACGAGTCGGAGAGTCGTGAACAACCGCATTCGTAACAGGCCGAGTACGCTCTTTACATCTGCACATTCTTTATAACTGTGTAAGACGCGTGTCAAGGCGCGGAGAGACGTGAGAGAAGAGACGAAAAGAGGACCAGATCATACGACTCCGACCTACAACCCTAAACGTTCCAAGTGCTCGGGCAAGAATGTGTAATTAGGGGGCATAAAAATAACCACCGCCTACTCAGGGCACTTGCTGTTGTGTTCCAAGCGGGCACATCGAAATGCCTGGGTCATCGCACCCGCAACTTTGGTTCCCATCAATCTCTTCCGAGGTCTCGTCGGCTTTGGGTGCTTTTTTCCATGGACCGATTATACGAAACACGAAGAACACTTTGTTTTCAACGTTGTAAAAATATAATTGTTGGGTGGGTGGTTAGCCCGTGCTATATAGTTGCGGTTCGTGTAGAAGGCTGCGGGACCCAAAAGAACCTAAAACGAGCCGGAGAAAAGGAGCCGAGGTAGAATGATTCCCGGAATGGAAGAGTTCGCGGCTAGCGCCGCTGCACCGGGGTTCAGGATTTCGTATTCGCGTGAAACCCAGCGTTTCGTTGCTACTGGCTGCTCATTCCCAGTTCCATAGTTCCACGATATTCGTGCACACACTAGCGTGTCGGTACGTGCAAGAGCTGATTGCAGACATGTGGGTAAACACGACCTGATCCAATAACTGGCGAATTAAAGTAGAACTCTTTCCAGCAATAATTCTTTCCAGACGCACTGGGCCCAGCTCCCTAAGGACAACGGCGACGTGTGGCTGTCAATAACAAAGACTCGACGTGGAGACCCTCGGCCCGAGAAGAGGTCTGATCCTGTTAACAGGATCATCCCGGTGCCACTAATATGCCGGTCGTGAGAAAGATCACAAACAGTGGTAAAGAGAATTGCTACGACCTGCAGCGAGGACGAACGTAACGCGAGAAAAGTTTCGCTCTCTCTCTCTCTCTGTAAAGGTATATAGACGTATAGTGCACTTGAACTAGTCGACAGTCGCTGTAATAATGTTAATTACTGGGATCTCATAAATAAATAGAACAGTTGGCATTTATATTTCCGCGGCATAGTTGTACAAGTGGTTTCAATTACGACTGCACCTAAACCGATTAACCGAAATATGGATTTTGCTGGATCATCAAGACTTTGGACATCAATGTTAATTACAGTTAACGCAATATTATAGAGAAATAAGAATCCCTATGATGGAGAGAATCTCCACAGAAAATTGCACAGGGCATAAGATTGATAATTTGATGTAGTTAAAGTGGTGATCATTTTGATTTTAACATCCAGTGATGTCGGGAAGATCGCGGGCGAAAGGTTGACGGGAAATCGCAATGACATACGTATATACTAGAATTCGAAACGGCCCGTCACAATATTTGCATACGGGTATTATTTATGGAGGTTCCCAAGGGAAGGGCTGTTATGTCATGGTTATCCCGGAGGACTCTGGACGATCAAATCGCATTACGTGGCGTTGCCCGATTAGCTATGCGCGTGCAAACTAAATTAACGTTGCCGCATCTTGACGGTTAGCGGTGAGTCAGTAATCGGGATGAGAAACTTATACAATAAGCAGGGTGAAACGGCTCTAAAAGAAATGATCTTCCGTCCACCTTCTCCGTCTTCTTACTTCCATCCTCACAGCAAAGCAAAGGAAGTAATTTCAGTTTCCGAGAAGCTTCAACCGCAACGTCGCGAAACCTTCGTCCACGCTGGTTAGAGCGAGTATTGCCGTCTTTGCCGCTTGACTTAACCTCATTTCCCGGATTTTTCTTACGTCTTTATTCCCTGTCTGCTCCTCCGGCCGCCTACTGTAGGTACGCTTTCTGAAGAACCTCAAATTACAGTAATTCCTCTTGCGTGTAATTTCACCAAGTAAAATCTTTGTTTTCTTTGTTTCCAGAGGGCGAAGGTACCGAATAGACCGTTGTCTATACTACTGCGCTGGTACCTCCAGATCACCATTGCAGGTAATTCGTCAGAGGATTTAAAGCTCTTGTAAAAGCCACCCCGTCCTCAATGAGTTGGTGTTTAAATTTCTGATTTTATGTAATGCAAAATTCAAAATCTCGCTCCAGACATGTGATTTTCGTAAAAACGGAAACCGCCTTCACCCTAGTAAATTTGTAATCCCAATGGCGGATATCTTTCGTGATGGATTCAGACATCTTAAGCCTGACTTACAGATGCGAAGCGATCTACGTAACGATTTTCAACGTTCGTTAGAAAGTCTTCGTAACGAGTTGATTTTTTCTTATTTTTTTGTTACCTCTGCAAAGGCTCATTTGCAGAGGGTCTTTTCACACTCCGTGTAATTCCGGAATCCTGGGAAAGGTGCAGTAACGCCTCCGAGCAAAACCACAAACGACAAATTGTATTTGTTTCTTGGTGAATCTTTTTCCTTACAGCTCGTAAGCGTTATTTTTTTGTTTGTTCTTTTCCTCTCTTTCACAGCGAACACCTCAGCCGCACGGTGTTTACGACGTCTTCGAACATTTTCAAATAGCTGTACCAAGAACCGAGAGCTGAACGCTACCGTCATGGAGGCTGAATTTTCATAGAACATCTATAACTCTTCTTCACGGAAGCGAATAATCCTACGGTACGTAGGCAAACAAGACGTCAGTGGTCCTCGTGCTGCTTCGACTTCAACCCTCCTCGTTCATCCTCCTCACTCACACAACCCTCTTCATTCATGTTCGTAGGGCTTCCTTCCCCTTAACTTGGGAGGCGCTTTCGACGGCAGACTAATGATTTGCAAACATCACCCCTTAGCTTGGCTCGTTTCGCTCATTACGAAGTTTTTGCTGGGCGCGTTAGGCGCAAGCGAGGCGCAGACATCTTGAGGAAGCTTGAGAGGGGTTGGTAGCTTTCGTTCAACTTTTTAGGTTCATTTTATACCCACACCTTGGTCGCTTTACGCGAAATATTACCAAATGTACTGCGTGGCTGTGACCAATTTTCATGCTTCCATCGTTATGACACATGCCAACCATCGTTTTATTTCAATTTTTTCCCCGTCTTTTTCACCATATTCGCATTTACAAACGAAAGAAAACTCACTAGAAAATACAAATCACAATCTTGACAGTTAAACCCGTCTCGAAAATTGTCATATTCTTACGTAAAGTCCATGTGTAAGCTTCAAGATTGTTTTTTAATTATGTATCATACAAATTAGATCATAATAAACCAGCATGGATATTCTATACTTTAGCGTAACCGCATTGGAGAGAGAAACTACACTTGAAATGTTCTGGAGCTTAAATTTTTATAAAGAAAAAATCTAACTAAGGCGGCATAGAATAAGTAGCTATGTATTCCAGTGGTTAGTCCAAAAGCAAAGATTCGCCGTCATTTCTACAGAGAATTTGCGTGACGAGCTTAGCCAAAAAACCAAGCCCGCGGAATAATTTTTACTCGCGTATCTGCAGCAAGTTATTCATCACATACCAACAATTCATCGATTGTTGCATAGCGAATCATATACTTTTTTGTGCGTCTTTATTCCACTTAATTAATAACCTCAGAAAAATTTTACGAGTGAATTTTGCAAATTAAAATTGTGTCGGTGCTAACGCACGAGGTTGAAGTCAATAAGGCTAGTGTAATGGAAAATGTAAGAAAAATATCACTTTTTTTTGCTTTTTTTGAATTACTGTAAACGAATTAAATTTCCAAAATACGTTTGTATTTTCCTGAATTATATCAATAGTTTACTAAATTTCCAACAAATCTCAAGTTGCAAAATAACGATACTTCGCAAAAATGAATCGTTAAATTTAGGGTTCTTGGAAAACTCGCAGAATTCGCAGTAACCTTAACTATGCAACCCGTCCGATTGCATCTGAGCGCTGTTAATAACTGTCAGTGATGGTCAGTGATCTCAAGTGTGAAACTATGGTGTTCATTCATTTACATAGATTTGAATCGCCTTAGCAACACCGGGTATGAGAAGAAACAAACCAGTGATGACGGTGTTGTCATCTGTTTAACCATCATTGACAGATGATATTATCAGTAGTCGGTAAAATAGGACATCACTGTAGCGATGCATGCTACACTACCAATAAATCAGGCAGTACGTAAGGTAGCAAATCGTTTTACCAATACGCTATGTTTACTGATTGTGAGTGAAACTATGTTAGTAAAACGCTAAGAGCGGTCTGTCAATTAAATTGCCTGTTATTAGGCACGGTCTGTAACAAATTTGCGTGTCCAGATATTACATTTTTTTTCCCGCACACAAATAACTTAATTGTTCGATAAACGAAACAGCATCAGCGCAACGCACTTTTTTACAGGTACAGGACGCAGTCATGATTAAATTAGAAGAATCTTAAAGCGACTTACCTATCACACCATCGGCAGAATGTCCGCGACCGATGATACCTAAAATTTTCGTAGATCGAGTTGATTGTACCGTCGAGCTTCTTTCACTCTTCTTGACGTTTGGAATAATTGAAATCTCAATCGACGTCAGACATTTTTTCTAAGCCTCCAAAAACGAAGCATTTACACTGTTTTACTGCAGCAAATGAAAATTACAACAAGTTAAATAACACGCACTTGAAAAAACTTCACATCGCTCAATTAAAAATTGTTAAGATCAGGAGAAACATATGTATTATTTCGCGGTACGCGGTTAAAAGTAAATGATGCATGCAAGCGGCAACGAAATCACGAAAGTAACGTGTTGAGATGTCGTATAAATGCACAAGATCCTGCATCATCGCGATGTTTCTGAGAGTAAGAATATTCGCTATGTTTACACTTGAAGCCGTCTAAAGCAACGGAGCGAATCGTCCCTTGCCTGTCGCGACCGTGGCTCGTAAGAGAATAAACATAGCTCCGTCCGAATCCGAAAACCAGAAACTGTTCGTCGTATCTTACTGTTTACAAAGTGTTCTTCATGCGAGTACCGCCCTTATTTGATAATTATGATACCGTTGTCTTTGTAGCAATCTAGACCGGTAATCGTTACTCGTATAAGTAACCTCACTCGATTCTTCGTGTGGAGATATGATTAGATATATTGTGTACAAGATGTTTGACGTACTTCTCATACTATTTACCAAGTTATTCGGAAATAATTTCGACCGTCGAACGGGTTCGAAAAAGATTATCGAATAATTAGCATTCTGGTCGTATGATTACGTGATTACATGCGACATGGCGGAGCATTAATCGCGATGCTCGGAAGTCGTCGTGCATTTTGTATTTCGAATGTAAATAAAACGTACGTACAATGCACAGATTCTGAAACTGGCAGTCTTGTGTTTTTGGAGATTGTAGATTATCGACGATGCATACTTTCAGATATACGATTGTTCTGAGAGCAGGGCCATACAATACATGGGCAGACAGAGATGACTGATTTTTATTTATAAATTTCCGGCTTAGTACTAATAAACGAACTGATCAACAATAAGAGTCCTTTACACAATTCACGGAACGGTATTAAATAATAACAATTATTCGTACCGTTGCATTATCCAATGATTAAATTTACAGCGCTTTTTGCGTCGGTGTTGTTTCTATCACGAGCTGCCGAGTGCTGTAGAGATTCCCGATCGTCACTTGTCTTCTGATCATATCCAGATTCGTCAGTCCGTAGTTGTAACTTTCTTTTATTTTCTCTGCGTCCTGGAGCAATTTGTTTTCTCTAAATTCATGACGGATTTTCCTAAGTGCGTACATTCTGAAATACAAGATTAAATACGCGATTATTAAAATCACCTTGTCTGTCGGCAGAGGCGATGCTATGTCACGTGACGATAACAATCGAAAAACCGTACGCGAGAACATTCTATTAATTGTAAGAGTTAAGTCATTTCAAACAAAATTGATTTAGCTCTCGAACAAGGTTTATTTGGCGCGTTGACACTGTTACAAATTTATAAGAATTGTTTTAACAAGTTTCTCAAGCAGTGCCGGATGCACGTGGTTGTCAAGTAGAAAGTCACTCGACCTACTACGTTGCATAAGCCGAACCATGCGCGCCGACGTTAATCGAGGCTCTTAGCGGACGAAAGAGAATGAATATCAAGCCCTACCACCTCTACGTATTTAGATAGATATTTTGCACTTGCCTGTAATTGTACGAATCCCATTTCTTGCTTTCTCTGATCAAATTTCGGTAGAGGTTGACGATCATTTCACGGGCGACAGCCATGATTCCTGGCAGCTAAACAAACCACTCGATAGCCAGTTCTGCCAACATGGTAAGAAATTATACAAAGTCGAAAATTGACACAATGATCTCTGGAAAATTATGCAGACCAAAGACTCTCAATAATAATATATTATCTTAAACGAATATAAAGCCAACAATGCTACACCTGGTGGTAGAGAGAGCTTGAAGACATTGAATGGAAGTTGTAGGTGAAAAACGTAACTCTTCCCACTCTTTCTCTCGATCTAGTGAAAACTCAGGTGTGTACGATGGCAGGCCATCTAGAGGGGCCTTTAAAAAGTAACAACAATTAACCTAACCCTAATTTCACATTGTAAAAGAATTTTTATATTAATTGTGTGAAATATTCACCGTAGTAAATTGCAATTGGAATTTTCCTAGATATCATGTGAGAAGACTGTGAGACGCATACCTGATGCGCTCGTTGGTTTATATAATCTAACCTTATTTTAGTTTTAAATACGTACTTGTAAATATTACCGGTGACTCTCGGTGTTGTCTCAGTAATTGATTAAAGATGATTTCTCATACACAGTTGTTAAGGTACTCATTCAGAGAAAATTTCCGAAACCGATTGCTCTATGTGATTATAGAATTGAATGACAGTGGATACACGTGTTCTTTGTAACTTTTTTTTTAGAAAAATTAAACATTTTTTGCCCAAGTATTCATCGCATATTTCGTAGAACGATAAAGTAACATAATTTTTATAATAAACTACAGATACAGCATGCTGAAAACCATACGTCATGCGTGCGGGTGGATATCGCCTGCTAGAAAATACTCCCTTGCATCGAAACTGGTGAAAAAGGGAAAGAACCTTGAACTTCTCGATCAGAAATACCCAATAGACGAATGGACAAATGTGACAAAAAGGATATCCCAATATCCTGGAAAAAACTTACATCTAAAACCTGATCATCCGTTGTCACTCATAAGACAACGGATCGCAGATTATTTTTACAAAGCCTATCCAAATAAAGTGGGCAATCCATTATTCAGTGTCCATGATAATCTGAGACCAATTGTCACGGTCGAACAAAATTTTGACTCGCTGCTTGTACCAAAAGATCATCCCAGTCGAAGTAAAACTGATTGCTATTATGTCAACTCTGAAACTTTACTCAGAGCTCATACAACGGCTCATCAAGCAGAACTAATTTTGATGGGTCTGAACAACTTCTTAATCATCGGTGACGTTTATCGAAGAGATGATATTAACTCGACACATTATCCTGTATTTCATCAAGTGGATGGTGTGAGACTTCGGACACAAGATGAGATATTTCAGAATGTAGAGGACTCTAAAAACTTGAGGATATTTGAGCACAGGGAATCAGACAGTCCTGATAAACAAGGGTGCCATACTTTGGAAGCAACAAAAATTATGGAACATGAATTAAAAACCGTTCTAGTCGGATTAGTAAAGAGTTTCTTCGGTCAAGGTGCATCTAAATTGTAGTAATTTTTTGTCTGCTCCTTCGTACTGGAATAGTTTGAAAATTACCACTTCATCCATATGTTATAACGTGTCATTCATTTTCATAGATGTTGAATATCGATGGGTTGACGAATACTTTCCATTCACTCACCCATCTTGGGAGTTGGAAATTTTGAAGCATGATGAATGGCTAGAGGTCCTAGGATGTGGTATAGTACGGCAAGAAATTTTGCAGAAATCTGGAGCTGCAGATCGTATAGGATGGGCATTTGGTGCTGGCTTGGAACGTCTTGCTATGTTGTTCTACTCTATACCAGACATCAGGCTGTTTTGGAGTGAAGATCCTGGTTTTTTGAACCAATTCAAGGTCGAGGATTACCACTCACGAATTGTATACAAGGTAATGTACAGAAGTTTGATTTCGTCTTGAATGAATTTAAATATTAATCTGTTTCTTCTATTTGTTCGGTTGCTAAGGGTTGAGATATAACTAATAAATGATATTTTTCAGCGAGTCAGTATCTATCCACCATCCTCAAGTGATATAAGTTTCTGGCTGCCAAACGAAACGGAATTCACGCCAAACGATTTTTTCGAAATAGTCAGGGATATTGGAGGGGATATTATCGAACAAGTCGCATTGATAGATGATTTTGTTCATCCGAAAAATAACCGCAGGTCACATTGTTATAAAATTACATATAGACACATGGAACGCACTTTGACAAAATTCGAAGTTAATACTATTCACCGGAAAATTGGAAGAGCTGTTCAGGATAAATTCAATGTTGAGATTAGGTAATGAAATATTAATAAATCATGTTTACTTACAGAACGCTGTGTTAAAACTGTACCCTGTCAACCACTCTTAGTACTTTGATAAGGATATTAAAGTAATTAATATATTATTTTATTTCGCATAAATTAACTAAAAACAGATTATATAATAACATATGTATGCATGTATACATGTATATTTATAATTAGTTATCAATCTTATTTTAGTCATCGTTTCTGTGTATACTTTTAAATGTCTCTATAACATGATCACAAAAATTTTTCTCAGGAAAAAATATATGTTTATATCTCACGACTCTAATGGTATGCAGAGCAATTAAAATTTAATTTTTGAGTCTAGTATGCGACGTTTAATAAACTACTTGTCTCGTTTGAAGATTAAATTATCAGAAATATAAGCAAAGCAGGCCTATTAGGCAAACCTTGCAATGAATCACAAAGCTTTTTAAAATATACCTATTAACTAATGCAGAATATTTCAAAATCCTCTTGACTGCCTTGATTAATATTCATAGAGCAATGCCAATAACTGTCTGAATTACTTTTTTTTTTAATCAGGTAACTTATAAAACGGCAGCATAAAAAAATGTGTTAGCATTGTATTATTAGAAAATAAACCACTACAGTTTCAAAGCAGCTTTCAAGTTTTGCTATTTGTATTCTTCATTCGAAGTATATTGACATACACAAGAGATCTGTCCAACTGGAAAAGTTTTACCTCGTCTGTAGTAAAAGACCATTTATGCTTGGATGCAATAAAAATCTAGTGTTTCCACGGAAATCATTAATTACAGTGTCCCGGTTTGAATGATTGAGACAAGGCCCATAAATTTGTGTCGAGTGAGTTTGCCTAGACCTCGTTTTCAATTTACGTGAGTGCCGTAAAATGCGTTGATGCTTAATATATCATGTGTATAATATTTTAGGTAATCAGTAATTTTTTGTGACAATTTATTATTAGATAATTGATCCTTCAGGGTATAGTTTACCTTGATTACGCATATCCTCTGGTCAAATTTTATCACATTAAACTTTAAGTCAACTTTGTATAACTCGGTGGTGAAAACTTTTTTCTCAAAAATTTCAAAATGTACAACGGCATACACGAGACCAACGTTATCACTAGTACTTTCCAAAGGAAATCTGTGGTTTTTATGAATTCGGCATCTGTATAAAAGTAAATTTTTGTCATTATTATAGCACACGTGAAAAGAAATATTGTGCTAGTATTAAGAATGTAGTAAGTATAGTGATGAAATGGGGTGTGATCGCAACTCCAATACTAACTTCGATATGAAAAATATATTAGTGTGCCAAGACATTAGTGTGCAAAACTATTGACAAAATTACAAAAATAACTATTGTCTTTGATGAAAACTGTCAAAATGATTAATTTTTACTTACCGAAATAATCCTTCAACACGACCAAGGATAACAAATATAACCCCAAAGATAAAATTTCGGCAAGAACCATAATTTTGTGCCAGGTTCGAACAGTCAAGGCCACCATGATCAATTCTGTTAATACCAACGCCGAAAAGCTAATAGCCACAATGTGGATGAATTCATCTTCGAACATGATGAGGGCACCATACATTATCACTCCCCCTAAAATTTTATTGAAAAAATAGTCACATATTTAAATCAGTAGCAGCAGTGTACAGCGTGAAAAGGATTATAAACAGTATTTTACCTTGATATATACTGATCAAAATCCACGTAAAGAATGTTTTATAAGACAGACAACGTCCTTTGCTAAGATCTTTATAAAGCTCTGGATAGGTAAGTGCAATTTTTTCGGATACGTCCTTATCCAATACCAATGAAAACACTGGGAACATCGTGTAAATCGTTGCGTAGCTGAAAACAAGACCAAATTGAATGTTTCTCTGCCACCGTAATCAATCAATAATTTTGGGGTATTGATTTTGAATACTTACCCAACCATCAAGAATCCCTGATACAACGCCACAGACGACAAATAAAAAACCGCTGAAAATACAGCCTGCATTGTAGAAATGATCAAGCCACGATGGATGACGAATTGACTCAGAGCAGCAGATCGCTTGTAACTTCGTCTGCCATGAACGAGTAACAATGTAGAGAGATGACTAAATTGAGGAATCGAAAAATCAGCAGCTAAAGATGCCTGACGTCCTTCTAAACCCTCCAAGCCGATGCCTGCAAAAAATGAAAATATCAATTAGTCCAAGCTTGTCATAAGCTAAAAATATAGTAACGATCTACAAAATAACATCCTCACCAGCATCCGCTGCTTGTATCATTGAAACGTCGTTTCCACCGTCACCAACTGCTGCAGTTCTTTTCCCAGTGTGCTGTTGTATGAGCGTAACAACTTCGGCTTTTTGCGTTGGTGAACATCGACAGCAGACGACGGCTGGCGAGCCACATGCCAATTCCAGAAATTCATTCTCATAGTACTGAAGACACACTTCGAGAGAATCTCCGCTGATAACAAGCGCGCAATCCTGCTTTTTCCTAAAAGTATTCAGTTCTAAATGTGCGTCTGTTCTTGTCACAACGGACTTGAATACGTGAAGTCCTTGAGTTCGCGAAACTAGTCGGGAAGACTTTGCTATGCACGTTGCTGTTTCCAATTTATCCCCTGTCAACATCCATATCTGAAAAGTTGAAAGAGTGTGACCCTCCATTTTGTTTTACTAATCACAGTTTAAACAATGTCGTTAAAATTTTTTCTAGCACAATCAGAATGGCAATACACTTGTACCTTGATTCCTGCATTTCTTAGCAGCTCCAAAGTAGGCCTTACTCGATCTTGGAGCTTATCTTCAACGCCTGTTACACACAAAAGTTCCATTTCCCTTTCGAGACTTTCTATAACTGCGGTAACTCTGGAAGCTCTGTCACTGACGCACATTCGTGCTGCATTGTACCTGGAAAACGTTAATGTTTAGAGTGATGCGGACACTCCCTACATGACTGGTCGATAGAATAACGAAAGCCCATGTTTTATATAATTGCAAGTAGATTGGAATTGAATACCTAGCTTCAAAATCGAGATATTGTTCTTCTGTGAGAGTTTTTTTAGCGACAACCAAAGTTCTCAGTCCCTCTCTGGCCATGTTTCCACATTCTTCCTCGAGCCAATCATTGTATTGTACTATTCCCGACATAACAACATCGGCGCCTTTCAAATAAAACACCGTTTCGCCACTGGCTTCCTCTCTGACAATGATACCCATCCTTTTCGTCTCAGATGTGAAAGGAAAAGATTGCAAAATTTGGTAATTCAAAACCTGTCCATTTGGTGCCTTCAACTGCATAGATACTAAGTCACGTTTTACAAGACCCAAACCAACTTCTTCGGTCCATTTCACCAATGCGACTTCATCTGGACTCGAGGCTTGGTAACTCGGTTTTTGCTCTGCCGGATAATAGTGTTGATCAGCTTCCGTTTGGCTGTGAATAAAAAGTGATTCGTTATCACATCGGCACTTTCAGAACTAGAAACATAACAAAACAATAATGTGCCTATAGTCATACCTTTGAATAGATCCTGTATCTCCAGTTTCTACGCTTACTGTATCCAAATTATTAGTAACAGTTGAATCGTCGTAAACTGGCGTAACATTGTGGCAAAGTGCTAGGGCGTGGACAGCTTCGTAAATTCTTGTGCTTTCAGATCTTCTGACTTTACCACCATAAGACATAGTGGATACTCTTATTGGAGAATTTTCAGAGCTTGGTGTCGAATAGTAAGCTTTCAATACAGAAGTAACTTCGTCGAACGTTTCTTGACCATACGATACTGTTCCCAAATGCAATTTTTTGAAAACCATTATATTTTGTGTTAATGTTCCCGTCTTGTCGCTAAGCAAATACGATATTCTGCCCAGTTCTTCAGGGATAGTTGTCGTTCTGACAACTGTGCCTGCTATTTCTTTATCTCTTTGAATACACCAAGCGTAAAATGTCTTGCCCATGTCCAAATTTACTCGCAAACTTATGGGGATTATGTATGAGAACAGCAATACGAAACGGAACATGTAGCGGTACCAAGGGCCGTTGAAACCCTTCAAACACATCATTACCAAAGCAAGACCAATCACCGCACAAAATAAGACCTGTGAGTAATTTAAGGCTGATGTAGGTCTTTGTAATATTCCAGGTTACATGATCTCTGAACTCAGTAGAAGAAAAGATTAAATTACCTTGGTTAGCTGATTGATCTCTTGGTCAAGTAAACCGACTTTGGATCTTGGAGCGGAATGATTCATCAATGATCGGGTTTCTTGGCCAGTATAGACAACTATTCCTAACGCAGAACCTGAGGCTATTGCAGTATTTGCCCACAGGGTGTTGTCCACACCAAGGCTTTCTTCACTACTGTATCCATCATACTAGAAAAATATGTAACAAATAACTGAATAAGAAATCACCTTCATCAATCATCTATTAGCTTGAAGCTGAATTTTCTATGAAAACCCATGTAAACATCTCTTTAACATCACATATGTTCCATTGCCTTTAACATGAGCAAACAAGATTTACAAGCAACAAACTCAGTTTAAGGATTTCACAAAAATTACATAAAGACAATATATGTTTAGTAATACTGCAAATAGTAAATTTTAAAGTAACAGGTAGCTGATTACTGTCAAAGAATTTTTATCCCTTCACTTTCAGGTACCATTAATTAAACAATTTTTTAGATATTTCAAATGATTCCAACTGCTTCACATACTTACTCTCGTAAAGGTTCCGATAAAGCTATGTATATCTTTCTGTGGCTTTTCGACATAGAGGCTTGCTTTGATATCAAATAACTGAGCATCGTTATCCAATTTTTGAGTAGCAGGAACAGCTAACCGCAACTTCCAGTCTGTTTCTCCGTCCAGTTGATCCGTTCTGACGAAACATGCTCCGGACTTTTCAGTAGTCCGTAACAGCACTAAATCAGCTGGAACTCTCTGGCCTTTTTCAACAATTACCTATTCATACAAGTGAGGCAAGTGTAAATACAATTTAAAAACCCAACGAGATACATATGTAAGATTCTTAGGTTGATGGTACTTTTTTTTGATATCAAGGCTAGACAAAATTGTTAAGTTAAAAATCTTGTTTATACAACAAGAGGTCTGAAGAGTTGATTGAACGTACAACATCACAGTCTTGCTGACGTCATGACTCACGAGTACTAATGTAAATATTTGGATACTCCGAAAACTCCGAAAACTATGGGTAAACGGAATAAAATTCTTTAATATTAAAATTTCGTATTAAAAGGAGTAAATCATCTATATATCATACTTTATAAATTGTTTCAGATTTTCCATAAACATAGTGGAGTTGCTTTCAAAGAAATATTGTCTAAAGCTGTGATTCACCTGGGTTGCGCCCATAGATAAGCTTATCACGCCATGAATGCCCATACCAGTGAACTTTATTGATTCTTACTAGGCCACGGGCATGAATAAAGTAACAATAAAAACCTATTGCTGTTGAACCAGAATGAAATGAAACTCAATGTGACAAGGCCACTATTTAATTACTGCTTTGATTAAAAAAAGAAAACAATTGCTCGTTTGGTCTACTTACCAAGTCACCGACTCGTAATTTTGAACTTGGAACAAGCTCTGGTGTGTCACTTCCTCGAACTATTCTGTAATATTTTTGCGCGTTGACTTCCTTGTCCCTTTTATAACGCCTGAAGTCATCAACGGCTTCACGGCAAATTGTCACTGTTAAAACAAAGCCTAAAGGTCCCCAGTATGTGTACAAATATCCGATTCTTATGTCAGGTAAAAACTGAGACATGGCCATTATGAGGAAGTACAGGTTCAAGAAAAATTTGAACTGCTGAAATAGAACCTAGAGAAAAGAAAGATATATTTTCAAAGTATAACGTACAAAATCACTTTTTACCTAAATACTTTATTGTTATTACTTGTTGAAATTGTATTGTGTCAAACCAGTAGAAGAAAGTTTTCTATACCTAAAACCGATAGATTGATAAGATCATTGGGTCAGATCAATAAATAGCCCACTACTACGCGAAAAGAAGTAAGGTATATTGTATCTTGTAGACGTGTATATGTTTCCATAAATCTATAAGACAAACTCTCATGCTGATGCTCTATTGATTTTTTAGTGTTACACTTTGAGCTGAACTTGGACTCACCACCTTCCATTATTAGTCTCAACACTATTGAATTCTGTACTTTCAGAACTTTTAAGGTCATATGTAAACTCTTCCTTGATTTCTGATTATTATTCTCCATGCATTGCAGTTTGTATTTTAATATGATTTACAGCAATAAAGAAATTCAATTGCAGAATTATGTTTTCCTACCAAATGCACTTACCATGGTTGATGCAATAATTATTTAAATATAGATAATAAAAATTCTGGTGATTTTTTCATGAAAATAGGTTCAAAACCCAAATTATTGGTATATCAGAAATACAGCTGACACATTGATACTACCATAGTATGGTTCAAATTAGAGTATACCGTTAATTACAAATGTGATAAAATATCATCCAAAATATTTACTTTTATCTTCATCAACGAATTTACTTTACTGCATCTGACGTTCTGAAACTATTAATTATAACAGAATATTGACAAACCAATTTTTCATTGCATTGACAAGACCACATAGTGTGAAAGTGTTTACACAAAAACTTACAAGCCAATCAATAATTAGGTAACACATCTATCAGTACAGTTACTATCATATTTAAATTACCTTACATGACAATCTATTGGTAATGGAGAAGGAACTTCTGTGACCTTGAATTTAATATCTCAAGCGACACATGCTTATGACTACGATGTCAGAATTCCAAATAATTAGATATGGCGAATAATTAGTACCTCACTAATTATTCACTAACTCACCAGAGGTAGAAATGTGATAACATTGTATTTTTGGTTCCTGATGACATTTGTTGGAAACTTTTCGTACAGCGGTTGTCCAATGTGAATTGTCCTGGCTCGGAGTTCCCTTTCTCTGCAACATCGTCGCCACATCCATGTGCAACATCTGTAACGAAACGTTGCGATCAAGTAAGCGATAATTGCTTAACCATGATAAACGAAAATTTGTAAAACTTTAAGCAATTTAATCTACTGGTTGTACATGTTAGTACTGCAAATGTGAAGATTCAATGCTGTTTCAGTGCTTTTTTGCAAACATATGAAAACAAACAAGCTCGTTTGTTCCAATTGATATTTAAATGAATTTATGCTATCCTCAGGTTATTTATCTTTTTCAGTGTTTGGACAATTGGGCACAATGTTAAGAATGACGTCATGTTCAAGTGTAAAGGCAAGACTATTTTGCATTGGAAACGTAAAGAAGCAAGCTTTTTCCACGACGCAATTAAAACGAAGTGAAAGATAAGCTCACAATTAGCAGAAGGACAGAAAATATTTTTGCAGGAGATTTCCATTGCGGTAAAAAAAAGAGAAAACTAGTAGAATAAAAAAAAAAGACAAAAAAAAAAAACGCAGTCAGTATGTAAAAATACCAAAAGTCAAGATTTTAATTTTATTAATAAATACGACACACTTAGGATCGTGAAATAAATTAAGTAACAAATGGACCGCTGACATATACACTGTTGCATTGCTTGCAGCACACTAGTTGATAATTAGATTTCGCAACAATATAAACTGTGTTATTAAATGTGTACAACGAACGTTCGAAACCGAGAGTTAAGCTCATGCGTCGTGCGGCAACAAGGAGGGCTACACATTTCTTTTTTGGGGGAAGTGTAGCTGGTGGCAACTGAATTTTATCACGATCGTTAAACAATTTATTGACGCTTGCATAGGTACGACGTATATGCAGCGACGCAACCGCGATTTTGACGAGACGAATTCGCTCGTTAAATAAACTTAGCGAACTGCCGGATGTAACGAACTGCGGTGGCGTAAAGCGTTCGTCGCGTTCATAGCCGCTGGGTATACTTGGATAGCTACGTTCCGCCGATAGAAATCGGTCGAAAAATCGAGGTATACGCAGTTTTCCGGGTTCAGTCGTATAACAGAAGTGCGTCACCTTGTCCACGACCTGTCATTCCTGGGCCTCGATATCAGCGGAATGTCCTCCTTCGAAAGTCTTATTACGTTACTGTGGGTCTCCATTTGGTCGGTGTATCGTTTAGAAAACGGCACTTAACATGACGCGGCTCGCAGTCTTTCAATTATTACCATAGAGTCATAGCCTGAATTAGGACGAGACAAATTCGAATTCACCGTTTAGCGAGATAACAAAAACGCTTCAGCTTCCAATGACATCATCCAGCGAGGCACGCCTCCGTTCACGACGACAAAAGAACCAAGAACGGCAAGGGTTTCGGTTAAAATTTCCGCGTTTAACACTTGTAGTACAATAGAGGTAAATAAGCACGTCGTGTTGTGTTCTATTTTATGCCGATATACATCATTGTTTTTGTTCAATTTATACGCTATGAAAATGGACGTCTTCCAGGTTTTCACCCCAAAGATATACTGGGGACACCTATGTGAGCGAACATGAATTAACTACGCATCAGACAGAGGTCAATAAATGATCAATTCGGTCAATCGGAACATGGTCCGTACGATCGGTAATCGAGATTACAGCTCTATTTTTTACACATTATGCTTTTATTCAAATTAATTAAAGGCAAAAATAGCTAAGCAATCCACATGGAATAAAAATCGTCAAATTTATGAATGAAATCTCATTCAATTTTTAAGAAGATATGTAGGAACATGAGCTAGAGTAATGTCAGCCGGTCGGGAAGAACTGTACCATTGATCGAAACCGGTCAATGCAATCATCGAGTATTACCAAACTGAAATAATCATTCAAAGCAGGAATTTCAATGCTTCGCGGACGTATCGCGCCATGCTTTGTAAAAGCGTGAGATGATATTACAATCGCGAATATTTTTGGAAATAACTTTGTATTGATCGCGGGATTCCCGCTATTTCTTGTCGTTCATCGCGTTTAACTGTCGCATTCCCGCTGAAAGACATAAATGCGGACATGGTTGCGGCGGTAGAAAGATAAAACTCTTCAGCATTATTAATTACTTTTCAAGACCAATGGTTTTCTGTTTTCATGAATGGGATCGTTGGCGAAAGAATTTAGAGACGGTTATCTCTGGGCAAATTTTCGCGTCGAGTACTCCGCAGGTAAGTGAGCCTGGGCTGGCTTGGGACAATGAGCAGCGGTGTTAGCGGTCCGGTAACTTCTTTATCGATGGAAGTCGTTCAAACCGCAATCCCACAAGGACACACAAACCCGGATTAGGATAACCGTCTTTCAAATTCTTCGGTCAACAATAAGATTTTCCACGCGATCATCAATTGTACAAAGTTTCCCTGATTGAGAATCATCATTCAGTCGGTTGCTGCTACCTGGCGGCAATACTGAAAACCGTCAAATATCGATTTCACTCATGTCGATATCGAGGCGGGAAATTTGTTCGAACCATTTTTGTGGTGAATAATTCTGGCAATAAATTAATTTGATGCAGATTATGTTTAACTTACCCGCACAAAATGTTTGTGCAGAATCGTGAGCAGGTGTTGAAACGTCGATTTCTTGACGCCAACAAGCGAATGCTATCTTCCGAAGGTTGCAAAAGGTAGTCAGTTTCTTCATCCATTTCGAAGTCTCGTTCGTCCGAGCTAAGACGCAATGGCAACTCCTCCAGCCTCATAGCTGAATGTTATATTTATACATGTAGTATTTTAGGACATGAAGTAAGACCGTTGAGAAATTTTTTAGAATATTTCTTTACGTGTAATTAATTCGTGTTAGTTTCAACGATGTTTGACTAGTTTCAATAATTCGGACTCTAGCGTAAAAAGATTATCTCGAAGCGCAGCGAAATACGCAAATAATAAATACGTCTACAAAGTTTTGTTTACATGTCAAACAAATATCTTATCATTATTATAGTTACGTATAGTCGAAGGGAGTGATCATTCCTATTCGTTTTTATGTTTTAAAACAAGAATTATATTAGTATTATCCGGTACTGTCGCATATTTAGCATGTTGATTAATATTAGTAAGGTTAAATTTTCACGAGCCACGGTAAATCCTGCCGGTATTTTTTCTTTGGTTTTAACAAGTATCGACAATGGTATTCAAGACGTTTGGTAAATTTTAGGATGTCGTTGAACTAAGTAAAATATGTAAAAAAAACTACGGTACTAAACTAATCTTCAAAATTCACAACATTTGAAAAATAGTCGTATGTTGTCAACCGCCATGTTGAAGACCGTATGACAATAGATGTCACGTGATCTTCCCATCGCGCATGCTCTAAGGCGCCTGTATTTGAAAGACTCGACAACGCGATAACGTTATTTAATTATAGATATTTTACATAAGAAAGACACAACACACATCACTGAAGATATTTTGTTGCAGAAAACAAGGTTCGGATTACGAGTTGCGTTCTGGTAAACACGCCACGTTGAGAGCAATAAATTTTATTGTCTGACAAATGTCACGGAAAATTCTTGCATGCGCATATCGTTACATATTCGAGACACATTTCCACACTTCATATCTTGAATACAGACGAAGCCTACAATTATCCTTCACAATGCAGACGGTACTTTACGCACTAGGCGTACATGTAAGTCACAGATTCAGTCAAATTTGATTTGATACCGTTTCCGCAACATATCGACGGTAACTTCTGCCGCCCCATCCCCGGCCTTTCCCCTGGCAAGCAATCTTCGAAATAATTGTTTCGAAACATCTTTTTCCTCTTGCGTCATGAAGTTAACGCTCAACTGAAACCTGTTGCAATGACTGAGAGCTGTCAGGACATCAATCACCGTATCTACATCGTCACCCTCTGGTAAATTCCTCAGGCATGCCTCCATGATCTCTCCCAGAACGCCAAGAGGGACCTCAGGTCGAAATATTTCGATAAAAACGACGGGCCTGAAACACGGTATGAAAAATGTCATTTCAGAGAGTGTTTCAAAACTCGCCGGCTTCGGTAATTGATATTCAAAATCTTAAATGGCTCAATTATGTTACTTTATGGTCAATAAATATTCAAATCTCTTCTTGTGATCAGTTATTTTTTTCCACGTCTGTAAGAATTCCTCAGTTGATTTCGGAGCCTGCACATTTTGAATAATTGTGGTATCCTCCGCTTTTTCCTTGTTGGTATAAAACGAGTCTGCAGGCTTCTGGGACATCGACTTTGTCAACGTGTAAAAGCAGTGGGGAAGTTGAGTTTTTGGAGTCGTGCATGATGCTACGCTGTTCCACCGAACTCCTAACTTGGGCTGCGTGTCCGAACGCTCCACAGGTTTCAAGTGAGCTGCACTTACCTTGAAAGGATGTAAAATATTATTGAACGATGAAAAAACTGTCACTTGTATTTACCCCAAATGTGAAATTTTTACAAAATTCTCATCACACCATATCTCTGAATTGATCGTACGTAGGAACTCGCTGTTCGACCGCACGAATTTTCGCATCATTTTGGAGCTTGTATAAAGCGTCAGCTTTTACGGCATCGTGCAACTCAACTTCAAGAGCTTCGTAATCGATAGGTTGTTCCAAAATGCTCATTTTCGCTGAGAAAGTTTTTGACTAGTAATTTGTTGTATATTTATGTTTATTTATACTATATTAGTCAAATCTGTCAATCAGCTGATATTTACTGCACTAACTACGTTATATTTTAGTGACAAGTAAAACCGAGGTATCCAGGAAACTGTTTGTTACCATGGTTACTTACCTATCCGTCTCCGTACTTTGTAGGAAATATCATTAATTAAATTTGGTTATGTTACCCCTGACCGTTTTGTTTAATACCTTCATAACGCCATGAGGGTTTAAATTTTACTCTAGTGGCTAAAAAAATATTAAAATGTAAAAAAAAGGCATTCCTAAACTTCCACCAACATTTATACTGAAAATTATAGTCGATATGATGGTGCAGCATGACACAGGCTGGTATTCTTTGAGTAGGTTCGAATTTCCTTTCAAAAATTCGTTGCAAAAAATCAAGAAACTAGCAACAACTGTTCCCGAAAAATTAAAAAAAAATTATTCACTTTAGTTAACAAGACCTTGGGAAAAAAGCCCGTCGATAAGCTCGAAGAAGCCAATCAGGAATTGTCCGAAATTTCGTCTGTATCAACCCTGACTAATGTCTGGCCAACGAATCGTTTATGGCAAAAGAAAAATCGACTGCAAAAACCGCAGAGAGGATATTATCGACTCCCGCCATCATTGCTCAGCTCAAAAGCTGCCGATCTTTGGAATACTTTGATGCCTTTGCGGGCAAATTGTTCGTGCTCGTCCGTTTCCGTTGGAGTCGAGTGCTCCAGGTTAATACACAATTCAGAATCCAACTTGATATAAGCCGTGGATGTAAAAAGCAATTTTCTAGATTATTTTCTACTTCTCAAGATCGTCTTTTGGGTCCTCCTTTTCCGTCGTGACCGTCACTTCTTCCCAGAGCTCCGTCCCTTCTCTCAGAGATACAGTCGTTCCACAAAGTCTTGGTAATACTTTGGAACACGCTCACTTGGCTTTTGAATTGTTGATAGCTCGTATGCTTAGGTGAGGATCAATTGCAGCGATACTGTGCAAATATAATAATGAATGTTAATTTACTTTCAGGTTGATGAATATATTGAATGCCGGATCGTCATCGTCGTCTAATCTTTTTTCCGGTTCGGATTTGAAAGTATCACCGGCGCTAAATCAAGGCTCGAAACGAAGTGGAGGATTTATTGTTGGGGATAGTTGTTGCGGAATATCAACGGTCACATGTCTGTCAACTGACTTTAACGGCCATCCTTACGAGCGTTGGCTGGCTGAAAAAACAGAGAAAAAATCGCAAAGTTCGACGAAATTCGAAATAGCTGAGCAGAGAGAAAAATACTTGAGGTTTCATAATGAATTCAAATTATTAATAAATCAACTGCGGATATTAATTAACAAAACTACTTCTGTAATTTTCAAATTTATGTTAAATTTACGTTATCATCACAGACTCGTTGTCCTTGCTTGACATTTCCAGATCTGTGAAGAACTTCTTCCCGTCGAAATCATTCACACCGAAAGCCTTGAGAGAGTCTAATTGCGTACTAACCAAAGAGGAACTGAGTTACCTCTTGCAAAACAAGAAATCCATACTGCCGGAATATTTTAAACGTAAAATAGCGTCAATAAATTTTAAAAAGTCCATTGATCTATCAAAGAGAAAAGCTTTGATCTGGGCAACACAAAGTGATTCCAGGTATTATTCTGATCAAGGACTATATCATATCCTGGTGGTATTCAAAATTAGCATTGATCTTCTAGGCTTCAGGATCGTGGCCTACTTGAATTTGTCCAGTTCATCAAAACGCGGAAAAGGGAGGATCTCGAAAAGGTAGTGAACGAAGACATTCATTTATCTGAACAGTCCCTGGAATCAAAAACTGAGCTCGAGCCTTGGAACAAGGAAATCAGTGGTCACCTATTGATTCCCAAGCGACGAGTGACCTTCAGTGATCCAGTAGTAGAAAATTCAACGACCCTTTCAAACTGTTGCCTCTTCAAAAATGAGGATGAAATCTCACCAGTACAAAGCTTCGTAACTGCGAACACCCACGACGTTGATGACCCATGTTTCGGAATTGTCAATTCAAAGATCGATTTGCCTTCAGACTCGTCTGTAACTTCGAAAACGTGCACTGATATTCTCAGTTTAAGTGATTTGGATTTCGAGAGTAACGTACACGAAGAAGAGACTGAAGTCATTGGGTTGGATATTACCCAGTCAAAACTTATGACTAAAAAAGTGTCGGAAGAAGAGGTTGAAATGGTTTCAGTGACGTCCGAGGATGATTTTAACGAACCCACGACCTCTATTCTTACGAATACTTTGACATTTGGGAATTCGATGAAGGAAACTGTGGAAATGATAGGAAAAAAAAGGCCAAAGCGACTCAAGTTTTTGGTACGGGAAACCTTGGATTTCGGTACCACTCATGTTCCGACACCAGATGAAGAGGAACTAACCAACGGCACACGGGAATCTGAATTTGATCAATCTTTCAAGCAACAACACGTCGAAAGACATTTGAAACGCAATACGTGGCAGGTGCTGATTCCTGCAACCTCTGATCCCACGGGTAACAAGGATTTCACTTCGAATCACGAAGTGAAAGACAATTTGGTCAGAAAAAAGGTGGCCCAATTAAAGACCAACCAGAAGTCAAAGATCCCGATTAAAACACATCGGCAAAGCTCGACCTTTAGTTGCTCCGGAGAGAAAGAAACTTCCAAAATCGAATTGAACGATCATCCGCTCTCATTGCCAGGGAAAATGGTGACATTTCAGGATGTCTGCCAAACCATAAGCGATCGATCAATCATCTCTCATCACGCAGAATTAGAACTTTCGTTGTCGCCTGACGATGAATTTGTCCCCTTATCAGACACGACAGGCAGATTTGAATTGGCATGGAAAGGATGCTGGGAACAGCGAAGTACCACAAACTTTGCACAGAGCGAAGATCAAATGAGGATTAAATTCGACGAGGAAGAAAGTAATTCCCTAGAATTAAATCCAATTCGTAATCGAAATTCGTACCACACGATAACGGAGAATCAAATCGAATCGGCAAACGATTATGGTGTTGGGAACATAAACAAGGGCTTCCAATTCAGATCTTCACTGAACAGTCCAAGTCTTACAGCTGCTCCAACTTGTCCAGATAACAGTCGAACGATTCCCTGGATTGCGAAACCCAACGAATATCTTTCAGAGCCGTGTAAGCTGGGGTCAAAATTCAATTATACGGGATTTGAGCCGCCCCCGAAAGAGATAAATTTACGCAACTTTACCGACCTCCAAAAAGGATTAGGCAATCTTTGCAAAGGTATCAGGAACCCTGAAATTTGGAGAACAGACGTTCCAGCCTTATCTCAAAGCAACTGGAACACGGCGTGCGATTGTGATAACTCTTCGTGGAAAAAAGCGAAAATACAAAATGATTGTTTGATCCGAAAATTGGAGGAGCTTCATTCAAGTCCGGACGCAGACTATGACTCAGATTATTACATTGAATCGGACGTTGAATCCGATTTCGAATTGAAGGAAAATTTATCTAGGATAAAAGGGTCGTTCTCGAATATTAATGCCGATTCTGAAAATCGTATGAATTTAAAAATGAGAAAGAAGAGATTCGGAGGTAATTTATTCCTGGAAAAAGTTTGGTCGGCAAAAAACATCTTTGTAAGAGGATGTCGATGTCGTAAAAATTCCTGGAGTCCCAGGCACGATTTAGAGCCTAGAAAACGCGATCTCAGGCACAGATCTCTCGGGGATTCTGATCAACGATCGAGCCAAAATTTCTACTCGCCTTTAAGAGCCCGATTAATTATCGACTCGGAAACAGACGATTCGGACTTAACTCCATCGATTCAATCCGATTATACGTACAATTACAAACGCAAGGGTGAAGAACACGTGAACAAAATAAAATGTCGACGATTCGTCAAGTCTCTGAGAAATGCTGGCAGCAGCTTCGAGGTCACTCCGAAAATAGCTGATAGGTGAGTCCTTTGAGAAATCGACTAATTTTTTCGCACGACAGTTACTGCAAATCCATTTTTACGTCTTGCAGACTGTTTTCGTCGAACGAGGCTTTGAACGTTGCTTTCGAAAGATCCTTCAGTCCGGCAAGCGTGCAAACGGTTCTCTCAACCCGAAGCATAGGCACAACTGTTTCTGCAAGACAGAACAGCTGCTCTATGACGGATGTCTGTACAGACACGTATGACCTCTCTTCGAACGAATCAATCGGGACGATAACTCTAGTCTCTGATTTGTTTTTATCTAACAACGAGAGCGGCTGTCAGACGCTGGAGTCATTTCTAGTTGCTTTAAAATTATTACAATCCACCGACAGAGTGTCTCAGCCAGCTGAACTCCTGGAAACAAAAACTGATACGCAATCAGGATCGAGTCTGAAAATCAAGGATAGCAGGCAACGGAAAATTTCTAATGTTATGGCAAATTTATCAGCTGAAATATGCGATGCAAGTAATAATCTTGGTGAGGCTTTCATTTGCGAATAGTTTCTGGTTACATAGCTTATAAATTCATCTCGATTTTACGGTTGAAATAGCCTCGATGTAATCCTGATATTTTATTCCAGCAAAATTAAGGTTCGCGGAGATAAATACAGCGAATAAACGAGACAATTTGAACGGCACTCGGTACGTTTCATGTCCTCAAAAATTATTCCCACAATCAGGAGATGTCAGCGAACCGCGCGAATCATTCGAGAGCGGTTCCAAATTGCTTCCATCGCACGACAGGCCAACTAAAGAGGAAACGGTTCAAAATTTCGAGAAAAAACAAAGCAGTCTTCCAATCGATTTCAATTCGAATTGTCCAATTTGTAGTTCTCAGAAAAAATCGTCGACAAGGTAGGTGATGACGTCACGGTCGTATGTTTAACTGTAAATATTTCCTCGATCATCTGGCTTCAGGTATG